>NC_067165.1:30249800-30477798 GCF_903995435.1 Acomys russatus
CAAAAAACAAAGCAAAACAAACAAATACAACAACAACAAAACCCAAACAAACAAAAAAAGCCAACCACCGACCCACACCCCACACATACCAATTGTATGGTCACAGTTTATTTTATTTATTCATTTATCAGTTAATGGCACCTGGATTGTTTTTTCTCTGGAGTCATTGAAAATAGTGTAGCTACGAATACTTGTGCACAAGTTTGTTTGAAAGGGTCTGCCTGGCTTGGAACTCACAGGCTTGGAACTCATGCCTGCCTCTGCCTTCTGAGTGCTAGAATCCAAGGCATGTGCCACAATTGTTAGTTTGTATATATACTTTTACATAGAGAAGGGTTTTCTTCTTCCTTCTCCTTTCTTTCTTTCATTTTTATAAGACACGCTTCTCTGTGTGTAGCCTTGGCTGTCCAAAACTTTCTTTGTAGTGCAGGCTGGCCTCGAACTCACAGAGATCTGTCTGCTTCTGCTTCCAGAGGCCTGCACCACCATTGTCAGACTCAGACTGGGCTTCCAATTCTCTTAAGTTTATATCCCAGGATTAATATTGCTAAATTATACTATAGGTGTATAAATGGTTTGCCTTTATATACTTATTGACTTCTTTGAGACAAAGTCTATGTAGCCAAGGATGGCCTTGAACTCATAGAGATCCGCCTGCCTCCCAAGTGCTGTGATTAAAGGTGGGTGCCACCATGCCCAGATTTCACGTCTTATGTATCTATGTGTTGATTTAATGGAAGAAGGCGTCTGTTGAGACACGGCCACGCTGCGCAGTTTGAGTCCTGAGCTTACAGGCCCTGCCCTCTGTGTGTGGATTTTGGGAAACCTCCCAACCACTTGGGAAGCAGCTGCGTCAAGCCATGGCTCGGGTTTCTCCGCATCCTGGCCAACACTTGCTAGTGTCTGTCTCCCTCGTGATGCCCATGCCAGTGAGTGGGAAGCAGGCTATCATGGCCACCTCCCAAGTGACTAAGGAGGTTAACTGCTAATGCGCAGCTGGAGAAGTGTCCTCCGTCTAAATCTCTAGGCTGCTTAATAAATGTTCGCGCTTCTGCATCCCATCCCCCAGGACCCGACCCCTGCAGGCTGTTCTCTGACCTCCACGCTCAAACACGCCAGCATGGCACATGAGCGCGCACACACACACACACACACACACACACACACACACGCACAGACAGACACACATGGCACCAGGCACACTCAGATCCTTATCCCACATTCTCATTAAACACCCTGTGAGGCAGCCATAAGCAACTTTGTTTCTCAGAGGAAGAACGGAGACATAGGGTGGTTCATGGGACTTGAGGGTGAAGGATTGGGAGTCTGTGGACTTGGCTCTCCCTGCAGAGCCTGCGTACCAAGTACAGCACGTAGTCCAGGCCCCGCCCCCAGCTGCACAGTAGTGTCCTAGCAATGGTGTCCTCCTCTGACGTAGCTTCATGAAGGCAGCAATGTTTTCCTCCCTCATCCCCCTCCTCCCCACTTCTCAGTGCCAGGATGGAACCCAGGGCCTTATCCATCCTAGGTCAAAGCTGCACCATTGATGTGCTCTTTAACACCTCTCACACCTGAAACAAAAAAAACAGGTTTAATATAAGGCACAAAGATGAAGCTGGGTGGTGGTGGCGCCCGCCTTTAATCCCAGGACTCGGGGGAGGCAGAGGCAGGTGGATCTCTGTTGAGTTCAAGGCCAGCCTGGTCTACAAAGGGAGTTCAGGACAGCCAGGGCTACACAGAGAGACCTTGTTTCAAAAAAGCCCCCAAAAATAAAAAATAAAAATAAAAGAATGCACAAAGATGGAAGATGGTGGGGCAGAGATTTTTCCCCTCTGTACAGCCATTTGATTTTTATCCATTTGGACAGGTGACATTTGGTGGGGAGGGGGGCTGGGACAAGAGGGGTAGGACTTCAGGATGCCTGGTATTTTTGTTTCTGTTTTAGATTTCTAAATTTATTTTTACTTATGTATATGGTGTGCATGGGTGCTTGGTGTGTGTGTCTGTGTCAGTTTATGATGGGAGTGGTGGCCCATGACTTTAATAATCCCAGTACCTGGGAGGCAGAGGCAGAGGCAGAGGCAGCCTGGTCTACATAGCAAGTTCCAGGACAATCAGGACTACACAGAGAGGCCCAGTCTCAGAAAACCAAAATAAAATAAAATAAAATTTTTATTTATTTATATATATGTGTGAGCATGCTTGTATGTTTTGGTGTACCAGGTACATGCAAGATCCCCTGGAACTAGAACTATAGGCAGTTGTGAGCCACCATGTAGATGCTAGGAACCAAATGTGGGTCCTGTCCTCCAGTTCCATCCAGCCTCTCTCTCTCTCTCTCTTTCTCTCTCTCTCTCTCTCTCTCTCACACACACACACACACACACACACAGAGAGAGAAAGAGAGAGAGAGGGAGAGAGTGAGTCTTGTCGTCTGTAGCCCTGGTCTGGTATTTGCTTATGTAGCCCAGGATGACTTTGACTCAAGGCGATCCTGTTTTAGCCTGCTAGGTGCCAGGATTACAGGTGGGAATCACTACATCTGGCTCTTCCAGATGCTTGTACCAAATATTTTAGGCTTTGATAAACAGGACTTTGTTTATTTATTTTTCAGTTTAGCTTTTTTTGAGACAGGGTTTCCCTATGTATCCTTGGCCATCCTGGACTCACTTTGTAGACCAGGCTGGCCTTGAAATTCACAGTGATCCGCCTGCCCCTGTCTCCTGAGTCCTGGGATTAAAGGTGTGTGCCACTACACCCGGCCTCAGGCAAGTTCTTAATACCCTGAGTCATCCTTTCATCATCTGGAAAATGGAAGTGTCTCTAGGTGGCCCAGTTGTGAGGATATTTATTTATTTATTTACTTACTTAACTTACTTATACAGGGCCTCATATACTCCAGACTGGCCTAAGATGCTATAGTTGAGGCTGACCTTGAACTCTGTTCTTCCTCAACCTTCAAGTGCTGAGCTTGCACACTCTTTCCACTGCTGCCAGCAGGATCTGCCGCCCAGGAGCCCCTGGCTCACTGGCAAGGAATGGCTTTCTGAGCCTGGTGCTTCACTCAGTGTTCTTGCTGTACGGTCCCGAAGAGATGGCTCAGCGGTTTACAGCACTTGCTGGTCTTACGAAGGACTCAAGTTCGATTCCCAGCACCCTAATGGTGCCTCACAGCCACCAATAACTCCATTCCAGAGGCTCAGATGCCCTCTTCTGATCTCCTCCAGCATCAGGCATGCACACGGCACATAATCGTATATGCAAGCAAAGCAAGTCTACACATTAAAAAAAAAAAAAAAAAAAAAAAAGCCGGGCCTAGTGGCGCACACCTTTAATCCCAGCACTCGGGAGGCAGAGGCAGGTGGATTGCTGTGAGTTGGAGGCCAGCCTGGTCTACAAAGCCAGTCCAGGACAGCTAAGGCTACACAGAGAAACCCTGTCTTGAAAAACCAAACCAAAAAAATAAAGAAAGAAAAGAAAAGAAAAGAAAAGAAAAGAAAAGAAAAAAGATAAAGATCCCACTTTGATCCTGATTTCATTCTTAGGCAATCTTTTGTTAAATCCCCTTAGATGAGTGGGTCTCAACCTGTGGGTTGTGACGTCCGGGGGTTGTCAAATGAACCTTTCCCAGGGGGCTGCTGAGGACCATGGGAAAACACAAGTACTTACATTACAACTCATTATAGTAGTAAAATCACAGTTATGAAGTAGCAACAAAAAGAATGGTGTGGTTGTGGGTCACCACAACGTGAAGAGCTGTTTTGGAGGGTTGCAGCCTTAGGAAGGTTGAGAGCCGCTGCTTACGCGGCTCACCCTGAGTTTCCTTATATGAACGCATTGTCTCCATTACCAGGTAACTAGGAGCCTTCAATAAAATAAGCATGATGACACAGGCTTCTTCTTCTTTTAAATTAATTAATTAATTAATTGATGTATATGAGTGCTCTATCTGCATGTACACCTGCAGGCCAGAGGAGGGCATCAGATCACATTATAGATGGTTGTGAGCCACAATGTGGTTGCTGGGCATTGAACTCAGGAGCTCTGGAAGAGCAGACAGTGCTTTTAACCACTGAGCCATCTTTCCAACCCCAACCAACCCCAACACATGCTTTTGTTGTTATTGTTTTTTGTTTGTTTGTTTGTTTTTCAAGACAGGGTTTCTCTGTGTAGCCTTGGCTGTCCTGGACTCACTTTGTAGACAAGGCTGGCCTCGAACTCACAGTGATCTGACTGCCTCTGCCTTCCGAGTGCTGGGATTAAAAGTGTGTGCCACCACGCCCAGCTTATTATTGGTTTTTAAAAAGTATTTGTTTGACAACAATCAAGGTGTAATCTGAATGAATTATTTAAATAAAAAATATTTGGGGCTGGAGAGATGGCTCAGAGGTTAAGAGCACTGACTGCTCTTCCAGAGTTCGATTCCCAGCAACCACATGGTGGCTCACACCCATCTATAATGTGATCTAATGTCCTCTTCTGGCCTGCAGGTGTACATGCAGACAGAGCACTGTATTAATAATAATAAATAAAAATATTAAAAATATTTATTTATTTGTACTCTATTCGCTTGTATGTCTTCATGACAAAAGAAGGTATTAGATCCTATTACAGGTGGTTGTGAGACACCATGTGGCTTTCTGAGAATTGAACTCCGGGCCTTTGGAAGAGCATAGAGTGTTTTTAACCACTGAGCCACCTCTCCAGGCCTTGTTGTTGCTGTTAAACAGGGTCTCACTGTGTTATGTAGCCCTGGCTATCCTGGAACTCACTCTGTGGACCAGGCTGGCCTCAAACTCACAAAAAAAATCCATCTGCCTCTGCCTCCTGAGTGCTGGGGTTACAGGTGGGTGCCATTAAGCCTGGCTGATAGTGCATGCTTTTAATCCTAGAACTTGGGAGGCAAAGGCAGATGGATCTCTGTGAGTTTCAGGCCAGCCTGGTTTACATAGTGAGTCAGAGGCCAGTCAGGACTACACAGTGAGCTCGTGTCTCAAAAGCAGTGCGACTACCACCAAACAACAAAGTAAGCATGTTGGGTGTTTATATCAAGCAGCCTTCTATGGCTTCCATACTCAGCGCATGGGGCACCGAAGAGAATGAATGGAGGAATGGGAGGAAGAGGCCCAGCACCTCCTCCACTGAGATCACACCCTAAGGATGGGGAGAGAATCAGGCTGCAGGAGGAGATCTGCCTGAGCCCTGCGCCCACACCTCTCACAGGAATCTACCAGCTCTCAGGCAGTGAAACTCCAAAGCCCCAACTACCCGAAACTCAACCACAGAGAACTGGCTCTTGGCCCCCTCGCTGGCTGCTGGCTCTCTTCTTTTCTCCCAGCCCCACCCTGCCACCTCCATTTTCCTCCCTGGCCCTGGGGTACTCCCCACCCCCCGCTTCTGCTCCAAACCTGCTTGGCCACAATTCCTTCCAGATTCCCTCATCTGTAGAATGGGGATACTAGCAGTGCAGTGTGTTGTGTGTGTGTGGGGGGGGGGGGGAGCAGAGGGCAGGCAGGAGGTGAAGTGCACGCAGTACGTTCTTCTACAGACCAGGCAGGGCCCATCATTTCCATGGTCATATATGAACGATGCCTCTGAAGATCTTGGCCATAAGCCAAGTGGCAGCTTGGTCTGTAGCGGGTGCCTGAGGAGATGGAGGTTCAGAGAGGTGGGGCAACAGCTGCCCAGGGTTGATCAGCTAGGAAGTAGGGGGCAGGACTTTGCGAAGGACCCCTAGACTTTCCGATTTCGCCTCTCTCACTACTGCCTCTCTTTGCTGCACGCACGAGCAAGTCATAATCAGTATTTATAGCTCACCTTCTGCGTGCCAAGCCAGGCCTCCTCATTCAAGGAGAGGTCCGACAGACATCACTGAAAAAGCTTGGAGACAATGCAATGAATTACAAGGCAAGAAGGCCAAGGCCAGTTTCAGACAGAACAAAATAAACATTCAAAGAGAGTAATAAGTTCTCAGGGTGAGAGGGGAAGCAGGCAGGGAAGGCTTCTCAGAGGAGGAGACATTTAAGCTGGGCATTAAAGGACCAGTGAGATATGCAGACCAATTTTTTTCATTTCTCACCTATTTGTTTGTTTATTGATTTTTTCTAAGACACAGTTTCTCTGTGTAGCTCTGGCTGTCCTGAAACTCACTTTGTAGACCAGGCTGGCCTCGAACTCACAAAGATCTGCCTGTCTCTGCCTCCTTCCAAGTGTGGGGATTAAAGGCATAAGCCACCACTTCCCGATGGTCTACTGTAGAGTAAAGAGGTCTATGTTCCAGAGAATAAGTCCGATTTAGCAACAGCTGCCAACTCATGTGAAGCAGGCTCTGCGCAGAAAGCTTTGCATGCGCTGTCTCATGAGAATTCCCTGTGATCCTGTAAGAGCTTATTAGGGATGAGAAAAAACAAGACCCAGAGAATTGAGGAATCTTGTCAAACAGCTTTGGTTGGATGTGAATTAAGAAGATTGGGGACGGCCGGGTGTGGTGGTGCATGCCTTTAATCCCAGCACTCGGGAGGCAGAGGCAGGCAGATTGCTGTGAGTCCGAGGCCAGCCTGCTCTACAAAGTGAGTCCAGGACAGCCAAGGCTACACAGAGAAACCTTGTCTCGAAAACCCAAAATAAATAAATAAATAAAATAAAATAAAATAAAAAATTGGGGACAGAGCGTGGGCTACTTGACTTCTGATGATCTGAAGTCTTAAACTGGGGGCTCACTCATGAGGGCTGTGAATGCCAAAACCCAAACTTAAAAAACACCAACAAAACAGAAGCACACAGCTGACCTTGAATAGGCCAGCACCTGCTGACACCCTGCCCTGTCACTCTAAACTCTTCCAGCCTCCCCAAAGCCGAGAGATGTGACATGAAAGTGGGCAAGGGAAGTTTATGGATGGGGAAGACTGTTGCAGTGAAATCATTGTTTAGGAGAAACCTGGAGGTGTTTAAATGACTGTGTCCCTGACAGACTCTGGACCCTCATGCCTGCTGTGCCTGCCAAGGGCAGGACAGAGCTTGGGAGAGCCGGGGAGGAGCCTTTTACGAGAACAAACAAGGATTTTCCAACCTGGACTGTCCTACATTTGACTGCCAACTCTCAGATTAGCAAATCTATGAGCTGCCCCGGGTAAATTATCCTGCCCCTGCGACTTGCTAGTCTTATCCACGCCACGTGGCAAGACTGCTTGGGATAAGCTAAACAACACAACACAGTTGTTTATGTTACCGGACAGTCCTACAGCAGGCAGAAGTTAGTTAGTTCTTCCTGAAATAGTCGAAGTGGGAGGTCCCACCCTTCCCTGCCCCTCTACCAATTAAAGAACCAGGGTTCTGGCTTTCATTTGAAAAGAAAGGGGGATATGTTGGCTATATTAACTAATATATGAATAAATGGTAGAGTCTATCTAAGCAACGGTGCAAAGAGAACAAAAGGTTTTGTGGCCTGGGAAATGCACTGAGGGTTAAGACTCATGTCCAGACTCTGACTCCCCCTCAAGTGGGGGGAGTTGGCCCCACCCTTAAGGAACCGAGGCCCATTCCTCAGCGATATTCGTTGTTCCGTTGGTTGCTACACGGGGGGCGGGGGGGCTCCAGATGCACCCTTTGCCTCAGTTTTGCCGGCTGTTACAAGAGGACGCAGAAGTCAGCAGATGTCGCGGTCCCTTTAAGCCACTAATCTCCTGTTGTAATAGCTGTTTCTTAAACTAAGCCTTTCCGGGGGTGGGTGGGTGGGTGGAGCCTATAAATGTTGAAGCAGCCAATCTAAGGGCGGGATTTTCCGCGGGAGATCCGAATTTGGCGGCACGTAGTTTGGCGCTAAAAAAAAAAAAAGAGAGAGAGAGCGAGAGAGAAAAGAAAAAGAAAAAAAAAAAAAAAAGGGAAGAAAGAAAGCAAAGCAAAAGGATACTGAGCAAGGGCCGTGGACTAGAGGGCGAGCGGAGTGCTTAGCGGGGCGAACAGGACACCACTCGTGGGTCAGAGCACACGCGCGACCGCGAAGTCCGTGGACATCCCGGGACGCTTTCCCGCGCCAGGGTGACTCCAGGCGCCCAGACATTCGGGGCACGGGCCGTGCCAGGCCAGTCCCTGGCAGTGCCACCCTCGCCACGCGATCTCGGAGCGGTGATCTCGGAGCTCGCCAGCGCTGGGCGGCGGGCCAGGAGGGGAGGGTCCGGCCTTGCCCGGCGGGCGTCCATTGGCGGCTGCTCCCGGCGTCCGCGGCGCAGCCGGCTGCAAAGCCCGCAGGTGCCCCGCGCGCGCGCGCCAGACCCGAGTGGGTAGGGGGCGCCGCACTCGCCATGCTGCGCGCGCCGCGGACCCTGGCTCCGGCCACAGCGCAACCCACAAAGAGCTTGCCCGCGTTGAACCCCACCGAGCTGTGGCCTCCGGGTCTCAGCAGCCCCCAGCTCTGCCCGGCCACCACCACCACCACCTACTACACTTCGCTTTACACGCAGACGGTGCCTTCCAATGCTGCGTTGGGCACCTGCCTCGACGCCACTCCCCACGGACCCGAGGGCCAAATTGTGCGATGTGTACCCGCAGGCCGGTTGCCGGTAATGCTGGGGACCCCCCGGGTGCTTCCCGTATACGTGTCTGGGTGGGGGAAAAAGAAGGGAGGATGCGCCAGGGGCTCAGTTTTGAGTACATACAGCTGGTTGAGGCAGGGAAGTGGGGCAGTAGAGAGGGGAACCCCTTCATTTTCGACTGCGTGAAATAATCTCACCTGCTGTTGTGGAGTACAGTGAGCTGAACAGGGAGCCTGGAGACCCAGCCCAATGCCCCTAGCGCCTGTGTGAACTTGAGGGAGGCCACAAGGCATATAAGCACTGCTCTAAAATTCATTCATTCTTTCATTGTTTACGCCGGAAACCAGCACCTGCTATTCCAGGCCAGGGCCTTGGCCTGTGGGATTTCCTGGTGTCTTTAAATCAGGGTAGGTCTTCTAGGTCTCTTGGTCCAGCCTGGTATGGACAAAGTTATCTAGTCAGCTCTTTCTCGAGTGTTGCCCTCAGGTCCTCCCCCACAGCCTGCCTGGTCGTCCCCCCCTACCCCCACCCCCGAAATAGCCCTTAGGAGATGCAAATGTAGCTAGTCCCTTGCGGTTCCTCTTCAGGTGGACTGTGTCCTTCCTAGCCCTGCAGATCTGTTGTCAAGGAGGGCCTGGCGGGTGGTGGGCTGTAGCGCAGGGTGTGTGCTGTGGGGGTAGAAGCAACCTTAGAAAGGAGGTGAGGTAGGAAGGGGCCTGAGGGAATTGGAGTGAGGGCTGAGGAGACTGCTTTCAGCTCCTTGACATCACTGTGAATATTTGGATAAGTCAGGGCCCCTGTTTCCTCTTCTTAAAAAAAAAAAAAAGTCTTAAAATTACATTTATGTGGGGGAGGGGCCTGTTGGTGCCATATTGTATGTGGTGGTTAGAAGACAACTTTTCAGAGTCGGGTGTCTTCTTCTGAGTGAGTGGGTCCTGGGTTATCCAAGCCCAAGCTGTCCAGCTTGGTGGCCAGCTCCTCTACCCACTGAGCCAGCTTGACAGCCCAGGTTCCTCTTCTAGAAAATGCAGACCCTCCTTGCCTTGTTTTCTCTTATCACTTCCAGCTCCAGGTTTGGAAGCAGGTGCCAAGGAGGGGAGGTGGTGTTTGTAGTATATGGTTAAGTATAGGGACAAGGAAAAAAGGCCACCTTGTGTCCCCAGGGTGTTTTTGTCCCACCCTACCAGGGCTCAGTGATCTTAAGAGCTACACAGATCAGCCCTCTGGCTCCAGGCGGAGCCTCATTTTCTGCCTTTGGAGTCAAGCTTTATTTTCCCTTCCCAGACCCCTTTCCTGGGTGCGCAGGGAGTGTGGCGAGGCTGTGTTGTCATCTCTATTTTCTAGGTCAGGAAACTGAGGGTAACCACTCTCTTTTGCCTTGTCTGGTGTCCAGCGTTTTACAACCTAACGCATCTGTGTACCTTGGGAGGTAGATTGAACAAGAAGCCTCATGTTACTGAGGTGCGAAGCTGAGGGTCAGAGATCATACAGGGAGATGGGTACAGTGACCTGGCCCCACTGGTCAGCTCTCTTCATGGCCTGAACTGCCTGTCTTAGGAGCTAGGTACCTCTCCTCCCCCAGGAACGGGGACTCTGGCAGGCTAATGTCTCCTTTGACCACATGCTTTTGGGTGCAGAGTGTCAGTAACAGCTGGGGTTTTGAACTGCTTTGGACCTTCCCCACCAGCTCTGCATCTGTCTGTTCTCCCCTCCCAGGGCGGGCTCGGGGATCTTAGCCAGAGTGGCTCTTCCATGCCAGGCGCTGCTTGGCACTCTGCACCAGTTATTTCCATTAAGATGCTCAGGATGAGGCACTCTGTAGGTGAGGAAACCAAGCGAAGGTGAAGTCACTTGCCCAAGCCGCAAGCCAAGAAGTAGGGGTGTCCTTGCATCAGACCGTCTAAAAGGCCTGCCAGGCCCAGAGCCCATCTCTGGTCCATCTCCAGATGCTGGGGGCCCCCAGTGCCCCATGGGCAGGCCTAACCCCCTGCTTACTCATTTTACAAGGGTGTGGCCTGGAGCTGCTCCAAACCCAACCCTGGGTGTGGCCTTCTGCTTTGTGGCTGCAAAGTGTGGGGTGAGCAAGATTTGTTGGGGAGCTGTTCTTTAAAGGGATGACAACAGAGTTGAGTTGCCGAAGCCGCTTGGGTCTTCTCACTTCCTGCCCATTGTTCTTGCTGTCCTCTAAAAAAGACTGAGGACTGTTCCCCTGTGGAGTGTCACCAAATGTCACTGCTGGCGTCTCATGGCATTTTCTTCCTTCCTTCTTTTCTTTTTTTCTTTCTTTTTCTTTTTCTTTCTTTCTTTCTTTTTTTTTTTTTTTGGAGACAGGGTCTCTCTGTTCTAGCCCTGGCTGTCCTGGACTTACTTTGTAGACCAGGCTGGCCTCGAACTCACGAAGATCTGCCTGCCTCTGCCTCCCAAGTGCTGGGATTAAAGGTGTGTGCCACCATACCCAACCCTTTTTTTTTTTTTTTTCTCATGGCATTTTCTATCAGTCCTACAGGCGGATAGCTGTGAGGACAATGGGGCTCTTTGGAGTTTCTCTTTGCCTCTTAATTTGTCTGTGTTGTCCACATTGCTTTCCTGGAACTCACTATATAGACCAGGCTGGCCTCGAACTCAGATCCACTTGATTCTGCCTCTTGAGTGCCACCATAAGTGTCTGTTGTTGTTGTTGTTGTTGAGATAGGGTCCCTCTGTTGCCAGGCTGGTCCTGAATGCCTAGGCTCAAATGATGCAGCTAAGCTGGGCACACATATGCATCTGTATCCCAGCACTGGGGAAACTGAGGCAGGAAGATTGTCCAAAGCTCCAGATCCCGCAGGTTGTGGTGGCACAGGTCTTTAATTCTTCTGCTCTGGAGATAGAGGCAGGAGGATCTCTGAGATTGATGCCAGCCTGGTCTACAAAGAGAGTTCTAGGACAACCTGGGCTACATAGAGAGTTCTAGGACAACCTGGGCTACATAGAGAGTTCTAGGACAACCTGGGCTACGGAGAGAGTTCTGGGACAGCTTGGGCAGCATAGTGCAACCCTGTGTCAAAAACAAACAAACAAGCAAGCAAGCAAGCAAGCAAACAAACAAATACATTTTGCCTCAGCCTCTCCAATGGCTTAGATTGTAAGCTGAACATAATTTTTTTTTTTTTTTTTTTGAGACAGGGTTTCGCTGTGTAGCCTTGGCCATCCTGGACTTGCTTTGTAGACCAGCCTGGCCTCGAACTCACAGCGATCCGCCTGCCTCTGCCTCCCGAGTGCTGGGATTAAAGGCGTGCGCCACCATGCCCGGCTCATAAATATTTTCTGAACTCTACCCAGACCAGGCCAGAAGAAGACACATAGACTCAGGGATAGGGTGACATGGCCAGGCTGTCCTGCTCTCTGGTACCTTTGGAGCCAACAGCAAAGTGATTCCTACATTTGTTCTCACCCCAGTGCCTGCCCTAGGTTGGAAAGGAGACCCAGGTCCTTCCCTGCGGTGTGACCTTGGGCAAGTCACTTCACTTCCTCTCCATTTCCCTGCCAGCTTCTCTGTTTCTCTGCCCCCCCCCCCCCCAGGAAGGGGTGTGTTCTACCCTCAAGGGCTTGGCAGGTGGATTGAAGCCTAACAATGGGGCTGTGCCTAGGGGTCCAGGTTAGAGCCACATTGGCCTCTGGGTGTAACCACGGACCTTTGTTCTCCTTAGGAGACAGTTCACTCTTGAACTTCACATAAGCCAGGGTGGCGGCAACCCCTGCACTGGCCTAGGCAGAGTCTTCTGCTGCAGGACCTCCCAGACTCCTCAGCCCAGCTCTATAGCTAAGGAGGGAGAGGTCTAGCTCTGACCCCATCTGACCCCAAGGCCTGTGCTCAGCCTCTCCTGGTGCCCCCTGGCCTCTGCAAGCTCCAACCCAGGCAAAAGCTGCTGACTTTTCTCTGGACAGTACCCGGATGTTAGGCTGGTGTCCTTAGGTGGGGGGACACACTGCTATTTAGGGATTCTGGGGGGTGCAATGAGTGTAGGGCCTGGTGAGGGAGAGTGAGAAAAGAGGAGGCAGTGGGTGAATGTGTGGAGTGATGGGAGCAGATGGCATAGCCAGACCTTGGCCCACATTCTAGCAGTTCCGGGGGCGGCGGGGGGGGGGGGGAGCCGGGCATATGGCTTTGGAATTGGACGGACCCTGAGTTCAAACCCTGCTTCTGTGTGACTTTAGGCCTGCCTGGTAACTTAACCTCTCTGTATCTACTTGTCTGCCAAGACTGATTGTCAGTGCTAATACACTTCAGGACTGTGAGAGAGTGTGACAGACTGGTCAGGGGGGTGGGGGGGTGGGGCTCTTCTGCCCCTTGCAGGTGGCAAGTGAGGTATGCTTGGGGGTGGGTGGGTATGGGATGAGCTGGAACCAGGCTTGACCATTCTCTTATCTGCCTGCCCTTGTATGGTGGTGGGGGTGGAGGGCACTGGAGTTGAAACCATTTTGATCAAACCAAAGTCCACAGAGCCCACCCAGCTTTGATTACAACAGCTACCACCAGGTCCTGGTAGTGCTGGAGGCTTAATTAGGGCAGAGTGCTGGAGTTTAGCTTGGATTGTTTGGCAAGTCACAGCGGGTGACTGACAGGACCTTTCTCTGGTGGCAGGGTGGGGCTAACCTCCCTAGAGTCTAGGACTTGATCCAGTTGAGAGATAAGTGGGGAATATTCCGGGAGACTTTCAGAGGAAAAGAGTAGCCAGCGTGTGGATTCTGTGTGAACCTTGGTGTGGGGTGGAGGAGAGAGAAGTGACACTTGGGCTCCTGGAAGCTACAAGCAGAACTCTTCTTGTACCAGTCCAGGGAGACTTCCTGGAGGGGGTGGGAGGGAGTCGGTGAAGGGAGCTGACACCTGTCAGGCCAGCTGTGCTCAGCAGCAGTTAGCGGCTCAGCCCTGCCGAGCGTGACCTCACCCGCCAAGTGTTAAAACTGACCTCTCTGAGCTGGTGGGGGCATCTGGAGGACAGGGAAGGAAGGAAGCAGGTTTAATGGCTCCGGAGGGTGTGTCCAGGAAGATATAGACATTGTGTTTGGGGAATGGACTGTGCGTTTCCTGAGTCCCTACTGTGCATCTCAGTACAGAGTACTTCACCGATGTCACTCCCGAGTCCTCTACACAGTCTTGGGGTGGGGGGCACAGTGTTCTGCCCATTTTCCTGAGGAGGAAACCGAGGCTCTTACTTTATGGTGGCACATGTACCTAGATCACACAGTGAGCCTTCACACTTGCAGGAGCTTCCAGCTGGCCTTTTGCCCAGTGCCCCAGTGCCCCAGTGTCTCTGCCCCACCCCGTGCCCAGCCCTAACCATCAGGGAGGCCCTTTTCGGGGCAATGCTGCTAGAAGCCTCATTGTGGCCCTGTGGTGGTAGTGGTGGTGGTGGTGGTGGTGGTGGTGGTGGTGGGTGGTGTCTGGGTAGGGAGGAGCAGATGGGCTGTGGTTTGGTTTCCCCAGCAGGTGTTTCCCAAGCTTGGCGGGAACGGGGAGGGGCAGCAGGGGCTCAGCTGCTTGTCCTTAAGGCACTGGGGGAAGGACTCTTTGTGTCTCAGGGAATAATGACAAGCAGTCCATTCAGGAGGCCCAGGACCCTCAAGTGGGAGACCAAATAGGGAGGGGTGTGTTTGCCCTGTTTTCCCAATGTGGGCACCTCCCTGGGGTGTGGCACCGAGCCAGGAAGTCCCCTGGGCCTCAGGCGGATGCTGGTCTCACCCTGATAAGAGCCAGCTGTGGAGCTGTGATGGGCACCAGGTCAGCCTGAGCCAGCTGCTTCTGAAAGGGGCAGGTCCCCCCAGCCTGATGTGGTTTAGGTCCCACCCACTTCTTCCTCCCCATGTGTTGCATTGGGCCTGGGTCACAGAGGTAGGAATTTGATTTGCCCCTCACTTGGCCCCTGACATTTCCTCACCAAGTTCAAGCACGCTGCACCAAGGAAAGGCTGGTGGTGGCAAGCACACAGGAGAGATGGCTGCTGGT
This sequence comes from Acomys russatus, assembly GCF_903995435.1. NCBI lineage: Eukaryota > Metazoa > Chordata > Mammalia > Rodentia > Muridae > Acomys > Acomys russatus. The sequence goes on from NC_067165.1 coordinate 30,264,318, forward strand.
AGCCTCCTTGCCCTGGCTGCAGTTTAGGGAGGAGGCTGATTGCTCTTAACTCTTTGTCTCCCCCTCTCTCCCCGTCTGTCAAAGGCCAAAAGGAAGCTGGACCTGGAAGGCATTGGGAGGCCTACGGTCCCTGAGTTCCGGACTCCCAAGGGGAAGTGCATCCGAGTGGATGGTTTGCCAAGTCCCAAAAGTAAGAGCTTCTGATGGGCACCTACGGCGGGGGTGGCACGGGCAGAAGGCAGCCGCCCTACCCAGGTCACAAGCCCTACCCAAGTCTATTGGGGGATTTCCTTTTCCAAGGTTTCTGGTGCACTCTCACACTTGATTTAGCCCAGGAGCTAGGATTATGTCCTGATTTCTGAAGAGGTGGTTTGGGAGAATTCAGGGCTTGACTGAGGTCACCCTAGGCTCCCTAGAGCTAACCACGACTAGTGTTTATTTGGGAGCTTAGTCCTTTTTAAATTTTTAAAATTTTTTTCTTTTTAAGCTTAGTACTTTTTTATTTTTCAAGATTTTTTTTTTTTTTCGAGACAGGGTTTCTCTGTGTAGCCTTGGCCATCCTGTACTCACTTTGTAGACCAGGCTGGCCTCGAACTCACAGCGATCCGCCTGCCTCTGCCTCCCGCGTGCTGAAGATTTTATTTATTTATTATTTATACAGTACTCTGTCCCCATGTGTGCCTGCAGGCCAGAAGAGGGTACCAGATCTCATTAAAGATGGTTGTGAGCCACCATGTGGTTGTTGGGAATTGAACTCAGGACCTTTGGAAGGACAGCCAGTGCTTTTAACCTCTGAGCCATCTCTCCAGCCCAAGCTTAGTACTTTTTAAAGGTTTCATATTTGGTCTAATCCGATAGAGCTCTGGGAGGATCCGTGGCTAACCAGGGTCTGCCTCCCACATGCCAACGGGGCTAAGTGATTCGCAGGGAAGTGGGGCTAGAAGCGATCCAGCCCGTGCCACGGGAAGGTCTCCAGGCTGTAAGGAGGCTGGAACGATGGTTCTCAACCTGTGGGTCGTGACCCCCTTGTGGGGGGATTGGGTGACCCTCTCACGGGGGTCACCTAAGACCATCAGAAAACACATATTTACATTATGATTCATAACAGCAAGATTAATTATGAAGAGGCAACTAAAATAATGTTGTGTGGGCTGGAGAGATGGCTCAGCGGTTAGGAGCACTGACTGCTCTTCCAGAGGTCCTGAGTTCAATTCCCAGCAACCACATGGTGGTTCATAACCATCTATAATGAGATCTGGTGCTCTCTTGTAGCCTGCAGGGGTACATGCAAGCAAAACATTGTATACATAATAAAAAAAAAATGTTGTGGTTGGGGGGGGGTCACCGTAACGGGAGGAACTGTATTAAAGGGTCGCAGTATTAGGAAGGTTGAGAACCAAAGCTAAGTGGAAGAGATTCCTACCTCTGAGATTTTCAGTCAATATTCTGGTTAACCTGGGAGTTTAAGCCAGTATGTCCAGGAGATATATGAATTTTTCCCAGAGACCTAATGAGGGCATATGACTAGATAGAATGAATGAAGGTCAGGAATAGTGGATCCAAGTAAGGGCTCCCACCTGACTTTTCTGTGAACCCTTATTAGCTCAGAAAGATGAGAAAGTTTACTCTTCAGTTGGTTGGTTAGAGGTTACCTAGAACCAAGACTGAAGGATTCCAAAGCTCAGTAGGGCAACGGAGTGATCAACAACACACCGATCAATTATTAATGTCTGCTGTGAGCACAGAAGTGGGCTAAGCAGCATCTGTGCCAAATGTTTGGCCTCTGTGTGTTAAGGGATTCTCAAGTTCCCTTCTTGGGACGTCTGAGACTAAAACCTTAGTTCCCTTGTCTAGCTTGGTCACCGGCTTCTATGTGACTTAAAGTCATTTGATTGCGAAAGTTGGCTTGTGGTTCGCTGCAGCTGAGAAGTGGTGTTGTGACATCAGCCTTGCTGAGAAAGGGACCTTTTCCACGAACCTGGTCCATTTGATGTTTAATGTTAGATGATTCCCCTCAGATAATTATTGGGCTACACATGGAAAGAAAAGGCGAGTGTGGATCTATAAAAATGTTCTCAAATCCAGGCTTGCCCTCCGCTCCCGACCATAACTCTTAGTTCCTGGTGTAATTGGCAGGAGCGTATAATGGTTTAGGAGGAAGGCTGGAGCCAAACTGCCTGGATTTGCTGAGTAAAACGAACAAATTACTTAAGCATTCTCTGCTTCTGTACACCCCTGTAGCAAAGTGCCCAGAACAGTGACCAACAGTAAACAGTTGTTGGAGCTCTTGCTATGTTTGCTTCTAGCTATGGTAGAAAGAGGTACTCCGAACCGGGAGTTTGACACTTGGCTTCCGGTCTCAACAGCGCCCCCTGGCGGAGAGTCCTGGAGCAAAAGTCATCCATGTCCCCGTCCCGCCCGCCGGGCCCACCCCCCCCCCCCCCCCCGCCCCAGGTTCCAGGTTGCTGGTCAGTGAAGCCGCAGAGAACTCCCTGCCTGGGTGCTCTGCACGCTGGACAGCTCTCTCGGTGAAGGGTGGGAGAAGGTGTTGCTGAGTGGATCTGGACTCATGGGGGAGAAGCCAAACTGGCTTCCCCGCAAAGCAGAGCATGAATGGGGCCTTTTCCTCCTCAGCCCCCAAGTCTCCTGGGGAGAAGACACGCTATGACACGTCGCTGGGGCTGCTCACCAAAAAGTTCATTTGCCTCCTGAGCGAGTCGGAGGATGGGGTCCTGGACCTGAACTGGGCAGCCGAGGTGCTGGACGTGCAGAAGCGGCGCATCTATGACATCACCAACGTGCTAGAGGGCATCCAGCTCATCCGCAAGAAGTCCAAAAACAACATCCAGTGGGTGTGAGTGCCTGGGCCAGGCCATGGCACCATCCAATGGGTGTATGTGTTGGGGGCAGGGCCAAGCACAGTAGCCAATAGATGTGACTTCTGGGGTGCCCTCCCCAGCAACTGACAATTCGCACAAGTACAGGGTTGGGGTAGGGGTCGGTGGCCAAAGCCAACCGCGAGGTCTATGAGGAGGGGCATAGTCAGTGTGTTTGGGAGTGGAGCACCAATTAAATGCTGGAGTAATGGAGTTGGGGGAGGAATAGGGGGAGAAGGGGCGGACAGTGCAGAATGGAGGAGTTCTGGTGGTTATGGAGGTGGGGAGGACCCCAGCTCCTTGGGTCGGGGCCCCCAGGATCCCTACCTTGACTCAGGAAAGCCTTTGGGAGCTGCTCAGGTGGGGGTTGGACTCCTCCAAGATCTGAACTGTAAGCAAACCCCGGGCGCAGAGCCAGGGCTAAAGTCAACAGCTCTTTACCATCGGATGGAGGCTGGTGCATAAGGATGAATGCTGGGGTTCAGGCTTCTTACCTCTAACCTCCCCCCCACTTCAAGTTCCCACGGAGCTGGGCATCACCGATAATCTGCATAACGCGTGCGGGGGGGGGGTAAGATGGGGTGGCGCGCACACCATTGGGGACTTGCCCTGGCTTGGCGGTTCACCAGCTCTCCTTATGCAGTTGTGCGGGGGGGGGGGGGGGGGAGGGGGAGGGGGGGAGGGGGGAGGCGCGGCCCTGAGGTGGGTCCCATGAATATGGACTGACACTGACATTGGGGGCTGCTCTCTTGTTCCCAGAGGCAGGGGACTATTTGAAGACCCCACCAGACCCGGGAAGCAGCAGCAGCTGGGGCAGGAGCTGAAGGAGCTGATGAACGCGGAGCAGACCTTGGACCAGCTCATCCAGAGTTGCTCCCTGAGCTTCAAGCACCTGACTGAGGATCATGCCAACAAGAAATATCCTTTCCGCAGGGACGGGGGAGGGAGAGGGACAGGGCTGCTGGCTGTCTCTTACTTCTTTACAGGGACTAGCTCCCTCTAGGGGACTGTCACATCAAGGCTGGGGAAATTTGGGGTTTCGCTTAGTTTTGTTTTGTGAGGTCCTGCTGCAGAGATTTACGGACCATGCCTGGTACCCTCTGTACATGTCGATAAGCCCTACATAGAGTGGGTGTTTAGATCCAGTCTGGAGTTTCCTTTCTTTTTTGGGGGGTGGGGGGGAGGTGGGTTTCCAGACAGGGTTTCTCTGTGTAGCCTTGGCCATCCTGGACTCACTTTGTAGACCAGGCTGGCCTCGGAACTCACAGCGATCCGCCTGCCTCTGCCTCCCGAGTGCTGGGATTAAAGGTGTGCGCCACCAAGCCCGGCCTTAGAGTTACCTTCTTAATTTCTCTTTTAGTCATTTTTTTCCTTTTTAAAAATTACATGTATTTGTTTGTGTGTGGAGGGGTGCATTGCACTATGGCAAATGTGTGGAGGTCAAAGGACAACTTACAGGAGTTGTTTCCTCCTACCCTGGAGGTCCCGAGGATCAAATGGGCATGCTCGGAGGCAAATGCCTTTACTCCTTTGGACTTCTCACCAGCCCATAGATTTTTGTTTTGTATTTCTTCTCCTTTTATTTAGTTTTTTTTACAATTTCACACATGCACACATTGATTGTATCTACTTCCAATTTTTCTCCCATCCCCAACACAGCCTCTCCCCACCTTCATATCCTTTCCTTGTTTTTTTGTTTTTGTTTTTTTAACACTAGTACAATTCCTTTGAGCTTGTACCATATTTTCAACTGGTGATGGGCATTTAGGCTGCTCCCATCTCCTTGTGGGTGCAGACAGCCACACTCACCCTGGAAATGCAATCTGTTTGCTTTCCAGGGATGGAAGGGGGCTTGCCCTACTCATAGAACAGGTTATGGCCATGTGTGAGGATGCAGGCTTAGGAGGGGAGATGAAAGCCCTGGCAGGCTGGGATGTGCGTTTCAACAAGGAGGTTGTTTTTCTTTTTAAGATTTATTTGTGAGCCGGGCTTGGTGACGCATGCCTTTAGTCCCAGCACTCGGGAGGCAGAGGCAGGCGAATCGCTGTGAGTTTGAGACCAGCCTGGTCTACAAAGTGAGTCCAGGATGGCCAAGGCTACACAGAGAAACCCTGTCTCAAAAAAAAAAAAGAAAAAAGAAAAAAAAAAAAAGATTTATTTGTTTATTTATATACAGTGTTCTGCCTGCATGTACACCTGCAGGCCAGAAGAGGGCACCAGATCTCATTATAGATGGTTGTGAGCCACCCTGTGATTGCTGGGAATTGAACTCAGCAGCCGGTGCTCTTAACTACTGAGCCATCTCTCCAGCCCCGAGGCAGCTTTTCTTAACTTTCCTGCCCCTACACTGGCCTATGTGACCTACCAGGACATCCGTGCTGTGGGCAACTTCAGGGAGCAGACAGTGATTGCAGTGAAGGCTCCTCCACAGACAAGATTGGAAGTGCCGGACAGGGCGGAGGTGAGAAGGGAATCTTGAGTGGAGGGAGACGGGGTGGGATGGTCCCCGACAGCTCTCTAGCGTCTGTCTGGCACTCCTAGCCCACACTCAGCTGCTCCATTCTGGAGTCTGGGGCAGAAGTGGCAGAAACTGGAAAGAGCAGTGGGGATGAAGCACTGGCCTGAGGACACCCCTGGTTTTGCAGAGATTTTTCTTCACTATTTCATGTCCGCGCACGCGTGCACACACACACACACACACACACACACCCACACACACCCCACACACATACACACACACACACCAAGACTGGGTTTCTCTGTGTATCCTTGGCTGTCCTACACTTGCTTTGTAGACCAGGCTGGCCCCAAACTCACAGAGATCTGCCTGCCTCTGCCTCCCAAGTGCTGGGATTAAAGGCATGCGCCACCGACACCTGGCTTCCCTTAGCTTTTTGAGACAGGGCCTCTCTAGATGGGTCAGGCTGGCTTTAAAGTCACTGTGTACAACCAGGCGTGGTGGTGCATGCCTGTAATCCCAGCACTCGGCAGGTGGATTGCTGTGAGTTCGAGGCCAACCTGGTCTACAAAGTGAGTCCAGGACAGCCAAGGCTACACAAAGAAACCCTGTCTAAATAAAGTCACTGTGTAGCCCAGCCTAGCCCCGAATTCATGATCTTCCTGCCTCTGCCTCCCAAATGCTGGTGTGAAAGGCAGACATCGCCATGCCTGACACAGGCTCGTGTTGGTGTGTGTACATGTTGGTGTGTGCGCGCGAGCCACAGCACGTGTGTGGAGGTCAGAGACGACTGGTGGAAGTCGGTTTTCTCCTTCATGTGTTACCTGTGTTGACAGCAGGTGCTTTTCTGTTCCGAGTTCTCTCTTATTTCAAGACCAGAATTTTTTGTTTTTGCAGTTTCTGCTTTTATCTATATGAGTGGGTGTTTTGCCTGTATATGTTGTCTGTGTGCTGTGTGCACACAGTGCCTGTGGAGGCCAGAAGAGGGTGTTGGATTGTTTTGGAACTGGAGCTACAGGGTCTTGTTAGCTGCCCTGTGGATGCTGGGAGTCAAACTGGGTCCTCTAGAAGAGCAGCCAGTGCTCTGAGCCACTAAGCCGCCTCCTCCAGCTCCAAACCCAAATCCTTAATATTCCCTGTAAAGCCTTTGGTGCTCTGTGCCCAGAGGACTCCACCCAATTCCTCTCCTCAGCCACCTTCATCTCTGTCTTTGGCCACGTCAGCCTATCTGCAGTTGAATCTCCTCAGGACCTTTACACATGCTGGTCCCTCTAGCTGAAATGCACTTCCTGCCCCCTGTTTGCTGGCCTGCTTACTGGCCTCAGCTTTCTTGAGACTGAGTCACTTCCTGCCTCATCAGCTCCAGACTAGAGCCTCCCGGGTTGTTTTGTTTTGTTTTTAAATCAGATACAATCTCAGTTCTCGGCCTGGAGAGATGGCTCAGAGGTTAAGAGCACTGGCTGCTCTTCCAAAAGTCCTGAGCTCAATTCCCAGCAACTACAGGGTGGCTCGCAACCATCTACAATGAGATCTGGTGCCCTCTTCTGGCTTGCAGGCGTACATATAGTGGGAACACTGTATACAGAGTAAATAAAGAAAATAAATCTCAGTTCTCTGGCTTATCTTTGACAGGATTCCCTGAGAACTCACTATGTAAGCAAAGACAACCTTGACATTCTGTTCTCTTGCCTCTACTTCCGGAATACTGGCATTATAGGCATTGGAGACCACGCTAGTTTGGGTGTTGCAGGGGCTGGAGCCCAGGGCCTTATATACCCGCTAGGCAAGCGCTCTACCAGCTGAGCTAGATGCCTGCCTGTCAGGGGTTTAAGCTTTACAGAAGAATGTGCTGCTCAGCTTGTGTCAGGGTGTGGCACATACTGAGGGATCCAGAAATGCTGTCTCTGAAGAAAGCCATACTAGAGAGATAATGAGAGCTCCTCCCCTCAGCTCAGACCTAGTGGGTTGGGGGAGTCCCAGGCAGTGGGCCTGTTACTTCTTGACTGACAGATGTGCTAAAAGTCCAAGAGGAAGCATCCTGGGGATGACAGGAAAACAATATCAGAGGATGACAAGAGTTTCTGCTGCGTGAGTGATGCATGGGGACCTGAACACTCGTGTGTGTGTGTGTGTGTGTGTGTGTGTGTGTGTGTGTGTGTGTCTTATGTAGGGATACAGTGGGAAGGGACTGGGATAGAGAAACTGGTTTAAGCCTGTGGTGAGGGGAAAACCAAGTAGCAAGCCCAGGATTTTGGAGATTGGAGACAAAGTTTAATTCAGGGACTCAAATTGTGGTTCCCACGTGTCCAGGCCTCTGTCTCCTCCCGTCTACCTCTCTCTGTGCTGTTCTCAAACAGGCTCCCCTCTGTGGTCGAGTGTGTGTGTGTGAGAGAGAGACAACAGCTCAGCCACCCTGAAAGAAAGGGACCTTCTACTCTTGTGTCCAGAGTCCTGAACCTAATGCTGGTTGGGTTGACCTCAGCCATGCATCACCCTGAGGGAGCCACCTAGGCCTGACTCTCGTAGCTGAGTCACAAGTAGCGCCCCTGGAATTGGAAGGCTTCACACGCTTCATAGCAGGACATGGGGGGGGGGGGGTTTGAGTTCCCTGAGGGAAAATCAGATGGCCTTCTTTCAAGGAGACTTGCAGGCTGGACAACGGAACAGTGATGTCCTCCCGGCTGGCAGGGCAGTGTCAAGCTTGGGCTGGGCTTGCTCACACGGGTGATACTGGACACTGGCAGTGTCCATTCTTACCTGCTGACCCTGGTCTGTGGCCAGCACTGTGAGATGGTTTTTTTTTTTTTTTTTTTTTCCCTCCTCCAGGAGAACCTGCAGATTTATCTAAAAAGCACTCAAGGACCCATTGAAGTCTACCTGTGCCCGGAAGAGGTGCAGGAGCCAGATAGTCCCCGCAAGGAGGTGCTGCCTTCCACCTCTGCCCTCGGCCCCATGCCCAGCCATGCTGAGCCCAGCTGCAGCACTGACCCTGAGATCACAGAGACCACAGTGGCTTCAGGTAGGGCCCCTGTTCCCTGGGAGGGGTGGTGGGAGTGGCTCTAATCCCCCCCGACCCCCGTCTGCATTTGTCAGTTACCCAGCATCCTCCCAGCAGTACATGTGCGTCCCTGGCTCACCACTCCGGGCCAGCTCACCACTCATCCTCCTCAGCTGTGTGCCCTTCGACACTGGTTCAAACTCCGCAACTGTAGGTTGGGCAGGAGTAGTTAATTTTTAACTCTCAGGTTATTGAAAGGATTAGTGAAACTAATGTAAACGTTAGTGAACTAATGTAGTGTTTGGCCTGGCAAGAACTGTTACTGTCATTTCTGCTGCCACATTTCTGCTCTGAGGATGGCTCACAGCCAAGCACGTGGTGCTCAGTCAGCCATAGTAAGCAGTGGCATGTGTATGGTGTGGGAGTCGAACCCAGGGCATTATGCGTCCTGGGTTAGTGAACACGGAGCTACATCTTCAGTCTGTGCTTTTTGTGGCTTTAAAAAAAAAAAGTTTAATTAAAAGTTTACCATAAAGACTTTGTAAATTAAAAAACAAAACAAAACAAACCCCCCCCAAAAAAAATCCTGCGCAAAAACGAAACAGATTTGAAGTTAATACACATCAATATACTTTTTTTAAAAAAAGATTTTATTTATGGTATTTATTTATTTTTAAGACATCTGTTTATTATTATGTATACAATGCTCTGCCTGCATGTACACCTGCACGCCAGAAGAGGGCATCAGATCTCATTATAGATGGCTGTGAGCCACCATGTGGTTGCTAGGAATTGAACTCAGGTCCTTTGGAAGACCAGCCAGTGCTCTTAACCTCTGAGCACTGGCCCGTCAGTATTTTTCTATACCATTAGAATAGCTAAGGCTAAAGAGACAGCTCAGCAGCTAAGAGCACAAAAGAACCCAAGTTTGAGCCGGGCGTGGTGGCGCACGCCTTTAATCCCAGCACTCAGGAGGCAGAGGCAGGCGGATCGCTGTGAGTTTGAGGCCAGCCTGGTCTACAAAGTGAGTCCAGGATGGCCAAGGCTACACAGAGGAAACCCTGTCTCGAAAAACCAAAAAAAAAAAAAAAAAAAAAAAAAGAACCCAAGTTTGGTTCCCAACACCTACATGGTGGCTTACAACTATCCATAATTGTAGTACCAGAGGAGCCAATGCTTTTTTGGGGGGTACCTTCCAGCACCATGAGTGTGAACACACACACACACACACACGTACAGGCAACATACTCATACACATGACATAAATATAAATTTTTTTTGTTTTTCGAGACAGGGTTTCTCTGTGTAGCCTTGGCCGTCCTGGACTCTCTTTGTAGACCAGGCTGGCCTCGAACTCACAGAGATCGCCTGCCTCTGCCTCCCGAGTGCCGGGATTAAAGGCGTGCGCCACCACACCTGGCCTTATGTTCTTAACGGCCACCAAACCTCCAGACAACTAGAAACACAGTCACCTTCCTAACCTTGGTCATTACCTGTAGAGTCGGCTGGCTTCAAATTCTCGGAGATCTGCCCGTCTCTGCCTTGTGCCACCATTCCTTTAATCCCCCATGGTGAGGTTTTGTTTTGCTCTGTTTTGAGATAGGGTCTTAGGTAGCTCAGGCTGGCCTTGAACTTTCTGTGTCTAAAGATGACCTGGAGTGCTTCTCATCGTGCCCCTCCCCCACAGCGTGGGAGAAGTATAGGCGTGCGCCTCTAACACGTGGTGTATGCGGTGCCGGGAACCAAACCTGGGGCTCAGTGTGCATCCTGCAGACACCCTGCCGACGGAGACACATCCCTTTGTTGCTGTTTTACAAATGACTTATTTAAGCCGGGCATGGTAGCGCACGCCTTTAATCCCAGCACTCGGGAGGCAGAGGCAGGCGGATCGCTGTGAGTTCGAGGCCAGCCTGGTCTACCAAGTGAGTCCAGGATGGCCAAGGCTACACAGAGAAACCCTGTCTCGAAAAACCAAAAAAAAAAAAAAAAAAAAAAAAACCACAAATGACTTATTTATATGTGTTTCTCTCCTTGTACCCTGTGAGTCCCAGGGACTGAACTCAAATCACCAGACTTAGCGGCAAGCACCTTTACCTGCAAAGCCATCTCGCTGGCCCCAGTTTCTTTTTATTTTTCATTGTTTGAGACAAGGTCTCTAATCCAAGCTGACCTTGTAGTCGAGGGCCTCTGTCTTTGCCTTCCCCAGTGATGGGATTACTAAGGGTTACCACCGCGCCTGGTTAACTCTGGATTTCCAGGAGAAGGCTCAGGACTTTGTCTGGTGACAGTAGCTAGGTTTCCTTCTCCCTCCCCCACCTCCAGCCCCCCAGGCCCCACCACTAAGTGCTGGGATTAAAGGCGTGTGCCAGAATTTTCTTTAGTAGAACCCTAGTGGTTTGTTGTTTCATTCCTGTTACATTTATTTATTGGGGGTACTGATGCATGTGCCACCCCACGTGGAAGTCAGAGAGCAACTTGCAGGATTTGGGTTTTCTCTTGCCTTGTCCCAGTGAGCCATCTTGGCAGCCCAAGAGTCGTAGTATCTAAAGAAAGGCAGACTAGGATTGGTCTGGTAATAAAAGCCTGGTGTGAAGTTCTACAGGATACAGGTTGACACACACCTTGCAGGTCAAAGCCGCCTTGTTTTTATAAGGCCAGTGAGCTGATGATGGTTTTGAACTTCTGTTTTTTTGTTTTTTGTTTTGTTTTGTTTTAGTGGTTGTGTTGGGAATTGAACTCATGATTTTGTGCATGCTTAGTAAGTACTCTATCGCCAAGCTATACTCTATCTTGGTTTTGTTTTGTTTTTAAATGTTTTTTAGGAGTTGAGGAGGGGAGCTAGAGAGCTGCCTCAGCTGTCAGGAGCATTTGCTCCTCTTGCAGAGGACATGAGTTGAGTTCCCACCACCCACGTGGTGACCCTATAACTCCACTTCTAGGGGATCTGATGACCTCTTCCCACCTCTACTCGCAGTGCATGTATATGGCGCCATACATACACGCAGGCAAACTGCCTGTGCACAGAAAATAAAGTAAATAAATCTTAAAAAAAAAAAACTGGGGTAGAAGGCAACTGTACTACAGAGGCTGTGTGTGTCCCACACAACCTGAAATACTTTCCTAACCTTTCCAGAAGTTTCTGGACCTTGCTCTCATTCTAATGATAAAGTAATGCCCAGAGAGGGCAAGTCGCTTCCTTGAGGTCTCACAGCAAGTTGATGTAAGAGCTGGGACAAGAACCCAGGCTCTTAACTCTTTTCTGCTCATCTTTTTTTGTTTTGTTTTTTGTTTTTCTTTTTTAAAAATATTTTTTATTAATTTATTCATATTATATCTCAACTTTGTTTTTTGTTTTTCAAGATAGGGTTTCTTCTGTGTATCCTTGGCTGTCCTGGACTTGGCTTTGTAGACCAGGCTGGCCTCGAACTCACAGTGATCCTCTGCCTCTGCCTCCCAAGTGCTAGGGTTAAAGGTGTGCGCCACCATGCCTGGCTTCTTCTCTGTTCATCTTTGCTCTGTGTGTCCTTCAGAGACCTGGGCTTCTCTGTGTGCCAGCCATCTGTCCCTTTGGGCACCTCCCTAGTCCCTATCTTTTAACCCAGCTGTGCCCCACCCTACCATCCCTCCTGCTGCCCTCTCTCTCAGCTGTCAACATGTGCATGGCTCTCCAGAGTTAGCGCTACCCACACATTAGTTGTCCTCCAAGACCTCTCGTGGGGACAGAGCTAAAAGCCCCGTATCAGAAGCTGCGGTGGATGGAGCTCAGGGGTAAAGCGCTGGCCTCACCGCTGAGCCCTGGGTTCTAGCCCCAGTGGTGGAGCAGGGGCCACCAAGAAAACCTGGAGGCCCCAGGGTAGGCAAGGGTGGAGCAGATTTGTTTGCTATGTTGTCCCCACTGAAGAGAGGAAAAGGAAATTGTCCTGAAAGTGTACACTCACACACATACACTGAAAGGATGAAGAGGAAGTTGCTTGAAGGTGTACACTCACACACATACACTGACCTGCACATCCACTCACAAAGATACCGACATGGGCTCCGTGCTCCAGCTTGAAGTACAAGGTTTTGGTTGTTGTTGTTAAAGATTTGTTTATATTGTGTGTTTGTTATTTGTGTGAGTGTTTGCCTCCACATATATCTATGCACACGTATACACACACACACACACACACACACACACACACGCATATGTGCAATGCCCTTTAGTGGAGAGTGCAGTAGTCTGGGGATTTAAGGTTCTGGTATCTTCAGGGGGAATTGCTAACCCCTTGTAATCTCAGTTTCCTTGAATAAGAGTTGCTTCTAACTAGCACTTGGGAGGCAGAGGCAGGCGGATCTCTGTGAGTTCGAGGCCAGCCTGGTCTACAGAGTGAGTCCAGGACAGCCAAAGCTACACAGAGAAACCCTGTCTCAAAAAAACAAACAAACAAAAAAGAGTTGCTTCTAACTCCTACCCTGGCTCTGACATTCGGAGATGTTGGATCTAAAATTGGGAGAGTTGAGTTGGAGCCTGTAGTCCCAGGTTTGGAAGACCAAGTAAGGCAGGGGGAGTGTTTGAAGCTAGAAATTTGGGACCAACCTTGGCAACATAGTAAAAGGTACATACTCAAGAAAAATAAACACATAATCTCCTGGTTTAGTGACAAAAGCCTAGGATCCCCACTTCTTGGGAGACTGAGATAGGCGGGTCATGAATAAAGGGCTTGCCTGGACTTTAGTGAGTTCAAGCACAGCCTAGGCAACTTATTTGGACCCTGTACCAAAATAACAAGTTTAGAGAGCAATCAGGCTGTAGCTCAGTGGTTCAGAGCTGGCGTAGCATGTGCAAGGGCCTGGCTTCGATTCCTGGGACTACTTCTTGTGAACAGTGCAGAGTCCAGGAGATAACACTGCCAGAATGTGGTTTTTATTTTATTATTATTTGGTTTTTCTTTTTCTTTTCTTTTCTTTTTTAAAAAAAGATATATTTATTAAGTATACAGTGTTTTGCCTGTATGTATGGCTACATACCAGAAGAGGGCACCAGATCTAATTATGGTTGCTGGGAATTGAACTCATGACCTTTGGAAGAGCAGGCAGTGCTCTTAACCTGAGCCATCTCTTCAGCTCCTCCCCCCTTTTTTTTCAATTTCAATTTTAATTTATTTTATGTGCATTGGTGTGTGAAAGTGTCAGATCACCTCAAACTGGACTTACAGACAGTTGTAAGCTGCCATGTAGGAGCTGGGGATTGAACCTGGATCCTTTGGAAAAGCAGACAGTATTCCCAACACTGAGCCATCTCTCCAGCCCCTATTTTTTGTTTTTTTTAAGACAAGGTTTCTCTGTGTGTAACCTTGGCTATCCTGGACTCACTTTGTAGACCAGGCTGGCCTTGAACTCACAGAGATCTGCCTGCCTCTGCCTCTCGAGTGTTGGGATTAAAGGCGTGCTCCCCGTGCTTGACCAGGGTGTGGTTTTTCTAAACAGCTAATATAAACTGAGCAACCATGTAGGGATTAGTGTAGTTTGGGGCTTTTCAAAGTGGGCAGAGCATTAGGTAGGTGTTACAGAGAACAGCTGGGGCAGAGTCCACAGCTGATGAGCTCAGGGTTCCAGCCACATTCCTGTTCCCTTTGCCAGGCCCCTTGCCGGAATCTCAGCAATCTGCTAAGATTGTGATGTGCTGGGGATCGAACCTGGGCCTGTGCATACTAGGCAAATACGCTTGCTGAGTTCTGTCTCCAGCCCCAAGCTGATGTGGTGTGTGTGTGTGTGTTGCATTCGTGTGTGTGTGTGACTATGCACACACATGCGTGCACGTGCAGAGGCCAGAGCAGGACATCAGACGTTCTTCCTTTATTGCCTCTGAGATATTGTCCTGAGGGAGTCACTGGATCTGAAACTTGGCATTATTTGGCTAGACTGGCTGGCCTGTGAGCTCTCAGGATCCACCTGCCTCTCAATCCTAGGGTGCTTACAGCCATGCTAGCTTTTTTTCGAGACGGTTTCTCTGTGTAGTCACGGCTGTCCTAGACTCACTTTGTAGACCAGGCTGGCCTCAAACTCACAGTGATCTGCCTGCTGCCTGTTGAGTGCTGGGATTAAAAGTGTGTGCAACCATGCCCTGCTGTCATGTTAGTTTTTATGTGGGTGCTGGAGGTTCGAACTCAGGTCCTTCTGCTTGCTGAGCAAGCGCTCTTACCCACTAAGCTGTCTTCCCAGGCCTTCTTTTGTTTCAGGATCTTGCTCTGTAGTCTGAAATTTAGTATGCTTCTGCCTCTGTCTGCGAGGGCCAGCATTAGAGGTGTAAACCACCATACTTGGCATAAGACTTTTGTTCTAGACTTTTCGGTAAGGATTTAATAGATTGAGGTCTTGCATTTGCGCTAATTTTGGGAGATGGTATAAGGATCCAACTTCCTTCCTCTGCACAGAGGCATCCCACTCTCCCAGGACCATTTGTGGAAAGGACTGTCCTTTGGGGTTGGGGGAGGAGCAGTACATTACAAAGAAATTTTCAGGAGCCGCCCTTTGTGAGCTGCCAGGGGGGAGGCACTGTGAACCAAACTCAGGACCTCTGCAAGAAGAGCATACTGGAGGGTTTTAGAGAGATGGTTCAGAGGTTAAGAGCACTGTCTGCTCTTCTAAAGGTCCTGAGTTCAATTCCCAGCAACCATATGGTAGCTCACAACCATCTATAATGAGATCTGGTACCCTATTCTGGTGTGCAGGAGTACATGCCAGCAGAACACTGTCTAAATAATAAGTAAACAAATAAATAAATCTTAAAATTAACTAATTAATTAATCTTAAAAAAAAAAAAAAAAAAACCAGCATACTGAGCGACCTCTTCAGGCCCACAAGGATGTTTTGTTGTTGTTTTTGGTTTTTTAAGACAGGGTTTCTCTGTGCAGCCTTGGCTGTCCTGGACTCACTTTGCAGACCAGGCTGGCCTCGAACTCACAGCGATCTACCTGCCTCTGTCTCCCAAGTGCTGGGATTAAAGGCGTGTGCCACCACTGCCCGGCCCACGAGGATGCTTTTAAAAGACAGGAGTTATCAGGGTGTCTAACACTGTCATAATGGTGTAGGAGACTCGAGGAAGCCACCAATGAAGGGACAGTCCTTTAAGGTAGCAAGGTGGGCTGGGTACAGAACCCCAGGGAAGGTTTTTAGGAGTGGGTCTCTGTACCCAGTGGAGAGAGGGAGAGAATGGGAGATGAGGTTTCTGTGACTGGTGCTGGAGAGATAGGGTGTCCCCAGGCCATTGAATGGAAGGGATGGAGGAGGAGAGGGGCCAGTCAGCCAGAGAACAGGAAGTATGCTTGGGACCAGATGTGACCCTTGCCTATTTCTCTCCCAAACCAGTACTGATGCCCCAGCCGGTCCCACCACCGCCAGCACCATCCCTCGTCCCCTTGGAAGCCACCGACAACATGCTGGAGCTGACCCATCCACTTCTGCAACAGACTGAGGACCAGTTCCTGTCCCCGATCTTGTCGGCCAGCTCCCCTCTGATCAGCTTCTCCCCGCCTTTGGACCAGGACGAATATCTGTGGGGCATGGATGAGGGTGAGGGCATCAGCGACCTCTTTGACTCCTATGACCTTGGGGACCTGTTAATTAATTGAAGCGTCCTGCCTCTGTCTCTACCTCCTCACAGACAGATTGACAGGCTCTCTGCCCTGATGGGGACACTGGATAACAGGTGTCACCCTCCGTGTGCTGGTTGCTCCGTTCCAGCCTTCCTTCATCAGATGGAGGGCAGCTAGGGAGATGTGGAGGATTTGAGTGAGGAGTATGTCAGGGGCTGGGCCCTGATGCTCCTCTTCTGACCTCTGACCCCTACATGAAGGACTACAGGTACAGGCGACCATGTTCAGGGAAAGGGTCTGCTGCCTCCTTCTGAGGGGCAGTTGGACCCTGGCTTTTTCAAGAAGCACTTAACGCCTTTGTATTTATTTTAGGTTGAGTTGTATTTGTTTGTCCGCCCTGAGTTTTAGCAGGGAGATTTGTTCTAGTTTCTCCTCAGACCGGTCCATCCATGCCTACTGCCTAAGGGCATTACCTGGGCTTCCAGGGGCCCGTGCCAACTCCCTGGTTCCCCCCACCCCACCCACACACACAGTGGTGTCTGAGTCTTGAGGAGACTATCCAGTTTGCTTGAATATTGATTGCACTTAGGCCTTATAATTCTAGTAAGTGCCAGGCCCAGCCAAGGCATCAGCTTGGCATTCTCCATCTCCTCCATTCTAAAGAAGGTTCCAGTAGCTATCCTGGGAGCCACAGGCAAGGAGGCTAGCTTCCTATTGGATCCCTTATCTTGCCTGAGCCTCAGAATGTAAATACAGGCCTTCAGGAATTAGCCTAGAAGAGCTCCTGGCAAAAGCAGGAGGCACGTGTCATGGCTCTTGGAGGTTCTTCCTCGGAGCTTCTGCCTCCTCCTGGTCAGAGACCTTAGAGGTGGAGGCAGAGACACAAGTGTGAGAAGAAAGCAAGAAACATCCTGGGGTCTGCCCGTGCTTCTCTGGGGGAGATTAGTTTGTTTCTTGGTCACGGTTGTTGGAGGGGAGATTCCTTAAGGACCCTCCTTTCCTGAGCCCTCACTCTACTTCCAAGGTTAGAAGTGACTGGAGCTTGGGAGCAGGCCTTTCCCCTGCTGGAGTGCTGAGGCGGGGTGGGGTGACAGGGTGGGGGGAGGGGTGGTCTTCACTGAAGACTAGCCTCCTGGTTCCTGCCAGTTCTCCTGGTGTGGGGACCTGGGACAAGCCTTGGGCTTTACTTACCTCCCTAAAGACTGACCATCCAAGGTCCTGGGCTCAGATGGAAATAGGAGTCCCCCTTTCTCTCCTGCCCTTCCTGGGATGGAGAATGGCTGAACCAAGGCCGTGTGTTCTGGAGAGGTGCACCCAGGGGTGAGTGGGTCTTAGAGGCCTTCCACCCACCCTCAGGGAGCTGGGGTTCCTCAGGGGCTCAGCAGGGTAGCACTTTTTGTTATTATTATTGTTGTTGTTGTGAGTTTGTAGCATTAAATTGATTTAAAAGGTGAAATTGGCCATGCCAGGGAGCTCCTAGCTGGCTCACTGGCATTTGAAGTTTGGATGGTGGGCTAATCTATACTGATGCCCATTTGAGTTAATTTGTCTTCTCCTTGGCTCAACTTACTGGGCCCCCCAAGTTAGTTACCTCTGAGGAGTGGTCAGTGTCTCATAGCTGCCCCCCCTTTGAAGTTTGTATGCTTTTACACGAGTGTCCAACCTTTTGTCTATAAAGTTCATGCTCAAGAACCACACAGGTAAGCTACCCCCCCCCCAAAAATCTCATGATGTTTTAAGTACATTTACGAGATTGTGTTCAGCTGTGTTCGTAGCTCTCCGTGGCCTGTGCTGCAGGTTGGACACACCCACTAAAGAGATGTTTTTGATCTCTACCGAACACCGGGTCTTATCAGACCCCCTGGAAGCCCAGCAAGCTCCAGACACAAGGAGACCCTCGAGGGAGCTAGTCTGATGCACCTGGAGCCGGAGGCAGCCTTGCTGTTCTCAGGTCTCTAGCATTTAGCCACGTGCCAACTCTTAAGGACAAAGATGCCTGACCTCTGTGCCGTGGCCCCAGGGTGGAGGGCTAGGGTTAGGAGGAAAGGGGCTGTAGTTCCTGTCTGGAGTGAGGTTATAATGCAGGCCAGATTCCAGTCACCAAACACGCAGCAGGGGGGATGGTTAGAGGCCTCCCCAGCAGCTCTCTTTTCAACTCTGCTTGGTCAAGGGGCTAGACCTCCACAGAGAAGCCCTAGGCTAGCATGGGAAGCAAGCTCATGCCTCTTTCTTGCCAATGATACTTGAGACCCCTAAGTTCCTTAGAGTGCTTTAAAAGAATGGGTGTACCCCATTTGGAACTCTGTTTTTGAGTGGTATTTCTTATCTTTCTTTGTTGTTGCTTTTTGGGGGGGTGGGGCGGAGGGTGATTTTTCGAGATAGGGTTCCTCTGTGTAACCTTAGCTGCGCTGGACTCGATTTGTAGACTGGGCTGGCCTTGAGCTCACAGGGATCTCCCTGCCTCTGCCTCCCCGAGTGCTGGGATTAGAGGCCTTCGCCACTGCGCCGGGCCCTAGGAGTATGCCCCATGGAAACTTTCATGCTGAGGTGTGCTAAGGTGGGGAAAATGCCAGTTTCTTTCTGAGGTGAATTCTTTCTTCAGGGAGCTTTCCCAGCCCCATCAGCAGCCCCTAAGTCATTTTTGTCCTCCCTGGAGGCTTGATGTCCCTGGGGACCCCAAAGCACTTAGAAAAATTGAACTTGTAAATAGGCTTGGAAATGCCCCATTGAAGGTGTCAGGATGCGTTCCCTTCTCTGTGGTGGCATGGCCAGCTAGTGTGGCTGTGAGGAGTGGCAGTTTTGGGAGTTTATAAACTATTTTGGGGGGTATGACTTGGTCTCCCCCTCCTTGTGTATTCCCAGCCTCCCTTCTGCACGGGTTACTGTTGTAGAGAGTTTACGCCAGTGGCGGCTGTTACGTAGCTTTAGTGCATCCGAAACCTTTGGGGGTTGATTAGAAGCAGTTTCTGTCGTGGTACCCAGACCCCACCTCACCTGGGTCCCCTCTTCTCCCACAAGGCTCTTCAGGGCCCATAGTGGCCACAAGTCTGGCCAGCCTCAGGCTCCTGGGAGAGATGAAATCTTGCTGGTGTTGCTTGTTTTGAAGATGCCTGGGAGGTGGGGGTTTTGGGGGGTCCCTGAGCTGGGGCTCTATGTGGGTCACCTACCTCCTGGTTTCACCCAAAGTCCTGCCTTGAGGGCCAGCGAGTTTCCTTCTGTTATAATAATTGGGCATTAAACAGTGGTGGCTCTGGGAAGCTTTGTCGTGGTGTGGTTTCTTTTTTTTGCAGAACTGGGGTCCCACCCAGGGCCTCATACATGTTAAACACATGCCCAACCATTGAACTGTACCCAGGGACCCCACCCAGGACATCATACATGTTAAACACATGCCCAATATTGAACTGTACCCAGGGACCCCACCCAGGGCCTCATACATGTTAAACACATGCCCAACCATTGAACTGTACCCAGGGACCCCACCCAGGGCCTCATACATGTTAAACACATGCCCAACCATTGAACTGTACCTCAGCCTTGTGTTCCCTGAATGACACCTACCAACTGAGGATCAGGTCCTTTGCTGGGAGCTTATTTGCCAGTTCATGTGTGAGCTCCTCCCACCCCCCCCACCCCCCCACACCGTCCTCCTTTTTCTGCCTTGCTGTTCTCATGTCTGGATTTAGTGGTACCAAGCTCTGCAGTGTGACCTGCCTGCCTCCCCCCACTCCTCACCGAGGTGTGCTGTTGCCTTCCTCATAGCCCCCCTGTTTCTAACTGCATCAGTCACCGTCCTCCACATCTCAGAGCAGGGGGGTTCCCAGGTCAGAGGGGTCAGCATCATACGCATGGGTGCAGGTGCACAGACACCAAGGGACAGTTTCAGGTGTCCTTCTCTGTCTCTCGCTGAGCCTAGAACTGCCTGTTCCACAGCTGGCCAGCCGGAAGCCTCATGCGCCTCCCTGCCCGAGCACTGGGGTCGAGGTGCGCGCTGCCATGCTCCTTACGTTTGCTTTTGCTCTTTTCTGTGACCGCTGTTGCTTGCGCTTGCTCATAAAGCACTCTCTAGCCCGAAGAATTGTAAATAATTTTTTTGTTGTTGTTGGAAAGGACGGGAACATGATAAAGTGTCAGGTGTGGTGGTAATATACCTGAATCCCAGCATCCAGGAGGTGGAGGAGTTCAAGGCCAGCCTCAGCTACATAAGATGGCTTAAAAAAAAAAAAGTCAACTGGGCCTGGTGGCGCAGGCCTTTAATCCCAGCACTCAGGAGATAGAGGCAGGCAGATCGCTGTGAGTTCAAGGCCAGCCTAGTCTACAAAGTGAGTCCAGGACAGCCAAAGCTACACAGAGAAACCCTGTCTCGAAAAACCAACCAAACAAACAAAAAAACAAGAAAGGAAAAGAAGAAGAAGATTTTATGTCTATGGTTATTTTTGCCTACATGTATGCCCACTGAGGGCAGAAGAGGGCACTGGATCCCCTAGAACTGGAGTTAGAGACAGTCGTGAGCTGCCATGTGGGTGCTGGGAATTGACCCTGAGTCCTCTAGAAGAGCAGCAAGGGCTCTTAACTGCTGAGCCATCTCTTTGGCCCCCACATATAATAATCTTGAGAAAATGAACTCCTATAACTAATCAGAAGGCAATGCAGAGCTAGACATGGTGCTGCACACTTTGAATCTCATCACTGGAGAAACAGAGGCAGGCAGGTCTCTGAGTGAGTTTGAGGCTAGCCTGATCTACATAGGGAGTTCCAGGTCAGCAAAGCTACACAGTGAGATCCTGTCTCAAAAAGCCAACCACAAATGAATTTTTAAAAAGGGGGGTGGGGACTGAAGAGATGGCTCAGAGGTTAAGAGCACTGTCTGCTCTTCCAAAGGTCCTGAGTTCAATTTCCAGCAACGTCATGGTGGCTCACAACCACCTGGTGCCCTCTTCTGGCATGCAGGTGTACATGCAAACAGAACACTGTATACATAATAAATAAAAGACAAACCGGGCAGTGGTGGTGCACAACTTTAATCCCAGCACCTGGAGAGGCAGAGGCCAGGCGGATCACTGTGAATTAAAGGCCAACATTGTCTACAAATCAAGTTCAGGATAGCCAATGCTACACAGAGAAACCCTGTCTCGAAAAAACAAACAAAAAAGTGCAACGAATCCCAGCACTTGGGAGGCAGAGGCAGGTGGATCTTTATGAGTTTGAGGCCAGCCTACTCTACAAAGCGAGTCCAGGACAGCCAAGGCTACACAGAAAGACCCTGTCTCAAAAAACAAAACAAAACCAAAAAGTGGAACAGCTCAAGTGATCACAGCTGGTGAGTAAATAAGTGTGTCCACATAATAAAGTTAGACATAAGTTGTGCAATCTCATTTATATAAAATATCCTGAATAAGCGAGCCTATAGAGACAGAAAGCAAATTAGTGGTTAAGTTCTGGAAGGGAGGGAAAGGATGAGAGCTCCTGGGTACAGAGTGGAGGGTGACAGAGGCACCCTAGATTGGTAGATTTAGCTGCATCACGGAGAGTTTTGCCACTACGACACAAGCTAGATTCACCTGAGATGAATAAACCCCGCCCCCACCACCACCAACTTGTACTCAGGGATGTGCCTGGCTCTGCCTCCCCACTGCTGGGAGTTAAAGGTGTGCACAGCTGCCACCACCAACCCTACTTGCTCCTGCCTAGCTTTCACAGTAGCTTGAAAACCCCTGAACTGCACACCCGAAGCAGCCTGTAAAAGGTGTACAGCCCATCGAAGAAGACACACAAAAAATTATAGGTTAATCCTTTTAAGCAGAGACAAAGACCTAAACAAAAGCTAACCAAGTCGATACAGTCCTGCAAAATAAAAAGGAGCCACAGGCAAGTAGGATTGAGATCAGCATGCAAAGAATTCAGCACCTTGACTGGAAAACTCCAAGCCTTCCTTCTGGAAATGGGCGCGTGAGTGTATGAATTGGGCTGGAGAGGGGGTAGCTCAGTGGTAGGGTCTGTGCAAGTCCAGGACCTGGGTTCCATTGCCTGCACCTTTCCCCATGACAAAAGACCCCCCCCCAAAAAAAAAGATGGTTTGCCCAAGGCCTGTGAAAGTAGCCCCTTTGCCCTTCTGAGCAAGGGTCTTTCCTTTATCAGATATTTCTGGATGGAACATCTACGCCATGCCAGGGTGGGGTGAGAAGTCTCCTTCCTGGTCCACGCTGTACACCTGCTTTCAGCTCTTACTTCCTCTTCGCAGCAGGGGTGGCCACAGCCTGGCAGCTGTATCAGCAGCGGAGCCCTTAGGCACCGGAAGCTCTGAGTTAAATCAAGGCTAGAAGACCACAGAGGGCAATGTGTGTCAGGCCTCAGCAGGACTCTTGTTATGTCTACCTAATCAGATGGTTAGTAATGAAAATGAAAATATGTAAGAGTCTTTGTTTTGTTTTTTTCGAGACAAGGTCTCTCTGTATAGCCTTGGCTGTCCTGGACTCGCTTTGTAGACCGTGCTGGCCTCGAACTCACATGGATTTCCCTGCCTCTGCCTCCTGAGTGCTGGGATTAAAGGCGTGTGCCACCACAACCTGGCTGAAAATGTAAGTCTTAGAATCGGCCGGGCGTTGTGGCGCACGCCTTTAATCCCAACACTTGGGAGGCAGAGGCAGGGGAATCCATGTGAGTTCGAGGCCAGCCTGGTCTACATAGTGAGTCCAGGACAGCCAAGGCTATACAGAGACCCTGTCTTGAAAAAACAAAAACAAGAGTCTTAGAACCATAACCAAAACAAAAACCAGAGCCTGAGTGAGGGTGTGCTCACCTATAGTTCCTGCACTTGGAAGGTGGAGAGAGGCAGGGAGGGTCAGGAGCTCAAGGAAGGGCCAACAGCCATAGCTGCATCAGACCCAATGCCCCCTCCCTTTTTCTTTTGTTGGGGTTTTTGTTTGTTTGTTTGTTTTTGTTTTTCCAGACAGGGTTTCTCTGTATAGCCTCGGCTGTCCTGGACTCACTCTGTAGACCAGGCTGGCCTCGAACTCACAGCCCTTCACCTGCCTCTGCCTCCTGAGTGCTGGGATTAAAGGCGTGCGCCATCACTCCCGGCCTCTGGTTCACATTTTCTATATTCCTACTATGTACCTGCGTTTGTTAGGTGCTGGGAAAAGCCAGAGCACCTCTCTCACTCTGCGGTGCTTACAGCCAGTTTCAATTCAAGCCGCAGAGTTTATAAATTGGCACATTGAATTAAACCACGGTAGACATCACAGGGTGATATATCTGATTGGAGGGGCTCACAAAGAGGAGTGGGGCAACAGCAAAAGGTTTCAGAGTGCATAATGACTAAAAATGAATTTAAAAGCCGGGCGTGGCGGCGCACGCCTTTAATCCCAGCACTCAGGGAGGCAGAGGCAGGCGAATCTCTGTGAGTTCGAGGCCAACCTGGTCTACAAAGTCCAGGACAGCCAAAGCTACACAGAGAAACCCTGTCTCGAAAACAAACAAAACAAAACAAAAAACCAAAAATAAATAAATAAAAGAAATTAAAACCAAATGTACAAAAATCTGAGGTGAGCGTTTCTGGCCAAGCCACCAATGATGCATTGTGGGACTTTGAGGCCACCTTGGTTCTGAACACACAGCATTCACACCCTGCAAGGTGTGTGTTCTTGTGCCATGCGTGACAACAAACTCTGAACCATCTCGCTCGGGACTGGAGATTGTGGGAAGTTACTACCTTCAATAAGATTTCATTACTGTGCCGGGTGGTGGTGGCACATGCCTTTAATTCCAGCACTTGGGAGACAGAGGCAGGTGGATCACTGTGACTTTGAGGCCAGCCTGGTCTACAAAGTGAGGCCAGGACAGCCAAGGCTACACAGAGAAACCCTGTCTCGAAAATAAAAAAACAAAACAAAAAAGAAACAAGAGAATGCCTGGTGGATTTGTTGGCTGGTGTCTGTTGATCCAGGCAAAGGCACAAATCTTTTCAGGAATATGTGGTCCCTTCGTGACTGGGGCCACTAGAAACTACCTACAAGTACTCCAGAGGCTAAAGCAAGAGCATGGATAGTTACAGGCCAGCCTGGGCTACATAGTGGGACCTTATTGCAAAAAATGAGGGAAGGGAAGGAAAAAGGAGAGAAAATTAAAACAAGGGCCTTCTGAGTGTGTTGCCTGGAGCTCTGCCTAGGTGCCAGAAATGGTCACTGTTCATCCAGGTTGAGCACTACTGCCCTCTGGTGGCCAGTGCCAAATGCAGCCACGAGGAAAGGTATATCCTTTCAAAACCCATCTAGAAAGCCTGGTGTGGTGGCTCATGCCTTTAATCCCAGCACTCAGAGAGGCAGAGGCAGGCGAATCGCTGTGAGTTCAAGGCCAGCCTGGTCTACAAAGCGAGTCCAGGATAGCCAAGCCTAACACAGAGACAGCCAAGCCTAACACAGAGAGACCCTATCTCGAAAACCAAAACAACCCATCTAGAGGTCTGATTAAGTCCACTAAGGCTCAGAAAGGCAAATTCACTATTCTGAAGAAGGGCACAGGGTCAGGACAAGGTGAGTAAGCAAGCTTGCTGATCCATCTCATTCTTGGCCAGGGGAGTTCGAAGCTCAAACTCTGGGCACACAATCACAGCCAGCCTGGCTGCCGGCATTTGCCTCCTGGCTTCCTTATTTCCTGTTGAATGAGCTTAAGGCAGTTTTTGCTTTGCCACTGTGCTAGGAATCGAATCCAGGCCCTTGCCATGGTACCTGAGCATTCGGTGGGTCTGTGCCCAGCGGACATTTGGGTAAATAAGCACCTGATTGACCGTTTCCCTGGAGACCTCGAAGATCAGTTTCTGGAGAAGGCAGAGAAGAAAAGGAAAAATAGACAGCTGAGAATGAAGGCTTCTATTATTGGGGCAAACCACTGGAACAAGGGAGACCCGCCACCAACTGAGGGGGGCGGTGCCCTGGTTTGGCCATTCTGGGGAGGCCCCTCACTGGGGCTTTCTGGAGAACTGGAGAGTGGAGTGTTCCAGTTGTTGTATAGACCACTTGTCTCAGGTTGGTGCCTTCATGAGTCTGGAGAGGTGCGCTCCAGACCTGAGACAAACAGTTCCAGGTTCCTCCAGCACTCCTTGGTCCCTATCTGCTACAGGACATGGCTGACATACGCTGCCCTCTACCCTGAACTTTCTAGGACAGAGCTTTTCTTTCCCATTTCATCTGGATATTTTATTGTTCTTGCTTTTCTCTCCCGCTCTCTTTTCCCTTTGCATGGCAGCCAGGAGCTGCTTCCAATGAACCTACAGTTATATACTTTAACCTACCTTACATGAAAAACAACCCAACATCCTTACTTTTTTTTTAATTATAGGAAAAGGGGGCCAGGCATGGTGGCACATGTCTTTAATCCCAGCACTTGAGAGGCAGAGGCAGGTGGATCTCGGTGAATTTGAGGCCAGCCTGGTCTACAAAGTGAGTCCAATACAGCCAAGGCTACACAGAGAAACCCTGTTTCATATATATATATATGAAAAGAGAAGACTATTAGCATACTGCCCCAGTCTGCCCAGCAACCTATGATGTCATTACCTACCTGCCACTAGGCGTGCCCCTGCCCAGGAGTACATAAAAGGTCAAACCATCTGTCTTTCTCTCTCTCTTGTTTCTCTCTTCCTCTCTTTCTGTCCCTATGTCTCTCTCCTTCTCTCTGGGGTGCCCCTCCCACTTCCCTGCTCTCCCAGGCTCATATAATAAATTTCTCCATATCATATCTGTTATGTGGCGTATACTTCATATTTCAATGTCCACAAACAGACGTCTCTGAAACATGAGATTACCTTGGAACAAATGTCTGGATTTCTTCCAGACCTACTTGTTTCGATTGCTCTGTGAAGACCTGGCCAAGTCTTCTCAGAGCTGAGTCCAGGGAGGTCCCTGACACCCTGGAAGAGACACCTGGTGCCTCTCAGCACCATGCACACATGTGGTGTACATACATAGATGTGGGCAAAACACTCATACAAATAAAAAAAAAAAGAAAAGTATTTATTATATATACAATGTTCTGTGCCTGCACACCAGAAGAGGGCACCAGATCTCATTATAGATGGCTGTGAGCCACCATGTGGTTGCTGGGAATTGAACTCAGGACCTCAGGAAGAGCAGTCAGTGCGCTTAACCTCTGAGCCATCTAAAAAATCATAAACATCTCTCTTTTAGAATTTTTTTTATCATTTGTATGGATGACTGTGTGCATGTGTGTGTGTGTACATGTGTAATGCATGTGAAAGTCAGAGGACAACTTTGTGAGGTGGATTCTTGCTCTCCAGATTTACATGGGTTCAGGGATCAAACTCAAATCTCCAGGCTTTATTTAAAAAAAAAAAAAAAACCACAAGCCAGGCAGTGGTGGTGCATGCCTTTAATCTCAGCACTCAGAAGGCAGAGGCAGGCAGATCACTGAGAGTTTGAGGCCAGCCTGGTCTACGAAGCTAGTCCAGGACAGCCAAAGCTACACAGAGAAACTCTATTTCAAAAAAAAATAATAATAATAAATTAAAAAATAAAAACAAATAAAAACTCCACAACATTTATTTATTTATTATGTATACAGTGGCCTGCCTGCATGTACACCTGCCCACCAGAAGAGGGCATCAGATCTCATTACAGATGGTTGTGAGTCACCATGTGGTTGCTGGGAATTGAACTCAGGACCCCAGGAAGAGCAGTCAATGCTTTTAACCTCTGAGCCATCCCTCCTGCCCGATCTCCAGATTTTCAAAGAAATCATGCTCTTTTGTTTTGTTTCTTTGCTTTTGGGCTGTGGTCTCCCTAGGTAGCCGTGGCTGGCCTAGAACTAACTCTATGTGGACCAAGCTCACCTCCACCTCACAAGAGATCTGCCTCTGCAGGTTTGACAGGAAGCGAGTGCCTTTTGCCGCAGAGCCGTCTCGCCCACCCTTAATCTTATTTTTTAGAACTGTGGTATATACCTACTAGATATCTCCTTAGAAGGTCCCAACTACTCATGGCTTCCCTGACTCTTTGGGAATCTCCTTTTTGAAGTATTTAATCCGTTCACACTTTTTTCTGGGAATTGCCCGCGCGTGCGCACGAAACAGGTTTCTGCTCTGCGAGTGCAGGTGCCCCTGGCCCACCCTAGTTAACACTGCAGACCACGGTGTTCCGATTTCCAGCTGTGCGGACACTAGGGGGCACCAGGGCATCGACTACGGTACTCACATTTGGGACTGTGCTCTTGTGTCTCTACCAGTTCTCTTTTAAAGGAATTCAAGAATTGAGAGTCGGAGATTGGAGATTAGGGCCAATTAGTGGCTTGAACTGGGCCCTAGAAAGTGACTGTGTTTGACTCTTGGGCGCTTTTCAATTCTTTAGGCGGGAACCCCTCCTAAAGAGGCCAGGCAATTAGGAAGCTGGGAGTTGAGTTGAGGGGGGGGGGGGCGGACAGTGTGAAGGACAGAAGACAAGTGAACCATACAGGGAGCTGATTTTGAGAGGATTTTATGAGGAAACCCTGGAAGGGTATCGGCACAAAGTGCATCTTTGCGAAATTATTTCGCTTTCATTATTATTTCATGTTCTGGGAAAACGAAAATGCCCTTCATAGGGACTACCGCTGTGTAAATGCATTGACAATCACGCCCTCTTCTTCAAAGACTTATATTTTGAAGTTAGGTGCCTGGGTGTTAGGTCTGTGCACATGTGTGCAAGTGCCTGTGGCAGACAGAAGAGGGTGTTGGATCCCCCTGGAGTTGGAATTAGAGGTGGCTGTGAGCTGTGGAGTGAAGGGACAAGCTGCACAGCAGGTAGGTGACAAGAGCAATCCCACGGCAGTCTGGTGCCCTCAGGAACTGCGTGGAGGTTGGCTCTTTTCCCCTGAGAGATTGCAGACGCAGATCTCGCTAAATCAAAAAGGTGTTGGGGTTAGGGTGTGAGAGTACACATACACAGCCCAGGTCCTCCAGGTGAGGAACCCACCCTCTTTGCCGCTGTTTCCTCCTGAGCTCGGTCCTCATGTGTCCTAGAGATCATACGTTACGGACATCCTGGAGATGATGTCCTCCAGAGCCTGTCTCCCGAAGATAGCTCACATGGCAGTAAGAGCAGCATGGAGTCTGACATCAGATGAGCCTAGATTCAAATTCTGCCCTTTCTGCTTGTGGGTCAGCTGACCTTGAGGACGTGTAAACTGGCATGCCATGACGTGGTCGTTGCACGCATGCCTGCTATGTATCAGCTGTGGGAACAATGATTAATACTGCATTCCATTGTATCGTCTACTCAATTTGATGACCTTGGGAGGGAAGGCATCTTCACTGTGAGAGAAGAGGAGAGACTGGCACCCACAGAAATGAAGCTATTTACCCAAGGCTGACAGCAAAGACAGGGTTCAACCCCAGACAGTCTGTGCCTCTGGACATGAACTTGCTCTCCTAGAAGGCCCTAACCAGAACAAAACCCTTTTCTTTTTCTAACAATTTACATGGGGGTTAGAAGAGCAAACAGTAAATGGGAGTGTGAGGTTAGACATGGTAGCACATGCTTTTATCCCAGCAGAGGCAGGCAGATCTCTTGTGAGTTGGAGATCAGCCTGGTCTATATAGTGAGTGCCAGGCTACCCATGGCTACCTAGTAAGACCTTTTCTCAGAAAGAGAGAAGGGTGGCAGGTGGGGGTGGAGGGGTGGGGAATCATCCTGGACAGCTGTCAAAGGTATAGTGCATTAAAGTTCTTGGCCAGCAAAGGGAGAGTGTCACATAAACCTGGTAAGGTGACACAAGGCTGCAATTGCACTCAGAAGGTGCCAGCATGTGGGTCAGGGGTCTGGGACTGTCCATGACTACACGTTAATTTTGAGTCTACATAAAACCCTGTCTTGGCATAAATAAACAAATAAATGAAAAGGGGGAGTTTGCTGTCAAGCCTGATGACCTGAGTTTAGTCCTTGGAACTGGGAGAGAGCCAAGTCCAGGAAGTTGTCCTCTGAGCTCATAAGTTCAGTGTCATGCATGTGTACACATGTAAGCACACACACTGTAAATTTCTTTTCTTTCTTTCTTTTTTCTTTTTGGTTTGTTTGTTTTTGAGACAGGGTGTCCTGGACTCGCTTTGTAGACCAGGCTGGCCTCGAACTCAAGGTGATCTGCCTGCCTCTGCCTCCCAAGTGCTGGGATTACAGATGTGCACCACCGTGCCCGGCAAAAATACAAATTGTCAAAGAGGCTGGAGAGATGATGGCTCTCCATCATTGTTAATGAGCACTTGTTCTTGCAGATGATTCAAGTTCAGTCTCCAGCACCTACATGTTGCCTCACAACCATCTGTAATTCCAGTGCCAGGGAACCCGCCGCTCTCTTCTGGCACCCCAAAGGAACCCTGCATTCATTCACACGGTGCCCACACATATATGCAGGCGAAACACCCACACACATTAAAAACAAAACAAACAAAAAATAAACTCAAACCAAAACATAGCACACTAAAAGTGCTGGATAAGAGAAACAAACAAACAAACAAACAACAATAACAACAACAAACCCAGCAGGAGAAAGATGATTGAGGATGTGGGATGTGGAGCCAGGGGTCGGGGGAAGGAAGCAGCAAGTGACTAGTTTTAAACAAGGTAGCCAGGATACGCCTCAGGGTAACATTTGAAACATTTGAGCTAAGCCTGGGAAAAACAAAACCCAAAATCAAATCAACAAAAACTGAGGGAGGCGAGGGGGGGGGGGGATTGAATCAGGAGGAATCTGACTGACTACAGGCCACGGAAGAGGCAGGTTTTTAGGTCCTGAGGCAGGAATGTGTCTAGTGACTTCATGAGACACTAAGGAAGTCAGTGACTAGAGCAGAGGCAGAGGACGAAGGAGAAAGAGTCAGAGGAAGGTCTGTCTCAAAACAAAGGAAAAGCAAGCAAACAGAACTAAACCAGAAAGAACCGGCACAGAGGTACAGGAAGGAAGTGAAGACGGAGAGGCTCCCAGAGGCTGGAGGGATGGAAAAGCGCCTGAAGTAGCTGCTGGGGCCACTTAAGGTCTGGTATGGGGAAGGGGCCACAGGCGACAGTTTGGGTGCTGAAGGTGGCAAGAAGATGCCCCTGAAAGGGCCCAAGGAAATGGATGAGGAAGATAAGGCTTTCAAGCAGAAGTTAAAAAAAAAAAAAAAGGATCTGGAGTCCAAAGGACGGACAGCCCACAGGCAGAATTAAGAAATCTGGCAAAGCCGGGCATGGTGGCGCACGCCTTTAATCCCAGCACTCAGGAAGCAGAGGCAGGCAGATCGCTGTGAGTTCGATGTCAGCCTAGTCTACAAAGTGAGTCTAGGATAGCCAAGGCTACACAGAGAAACCCTGTCTCAAACAAAACAAAACAAAAACAAACAAACAAAACAACAACAAAAAGAAGTCTGGCAACAAAACAAAAAATGCGAGCTTTTCTGTGTACCTGAGATGAGGATGACCCTCTCCCATTCTTATATACTGTAGGTTATGACATGAACCCAAACTCATAAATTACTTTTAAAAACCAGAGGGGCAATTGACTCAGTGGTACACAGCTGAATGATGCCGGTGATCTTATATTGCCTTTAATCTCAGCACTCAGGAGATAGAGGTAGATGATGGCTCTGAAGAGCCTACACAGTAAAGAGAAGCGAACCGCCTAGTCAGCAAGCACACGATGGGCGGAGCATCGAGCTAGGGGCGAGGCTGGACCCTGTAGGGCTGCAAGGGCGGGACCCGCAAGGCAGGCTGTGGGCGTTGAGTGCAGCCTTCAGAAGGTTGTACGTCCTGGGGGCGGGGCTAGGAAGTAAGGGCAGTGGATCGGGGGCGGGGCCTGGGAGGCTAGGCCAGGTCCCTGGAGAGTTCTTCCCAACTGTAAATCTTGATTCAGGGCAGAGAAGGGGCCGAGGCTAGGGCGTGACCAGTGAGTTAGGGGCAGGACTGAGGTGTGGCTGAAGTGTTAAGGGAGAGGGGGGTGGGGGCGTGGCCATAGAGTTAGACTAATATAGGGGGCGTGGTCAGGGAGGTTGTTGGACGGGTCGGGGGTGTGGCCGGAGAGAGAAAGGCTGGTGGATGGGGGCGTGGCAGAGAAGTTAGGGGCGGGGCGGGCGGGGCGAGCCCGGAGTCAGGGAGTTAGGAGGCCTTGACTGGGACGCTGCGGTAGTGAGGCAGGCCCAGCGCGGAGCAGCCGGCCAGTCGCGGTTAAGTGCAGCGTCCCCCCCGCGCCCCGCTCAGGCAGCCCCGGCATCTCTGCCTCGCCCCCGCCATGCCCGAGCAGCTCAGTGTCGCGGAGTTCCTGGCCGTCACCGCGGAGGACCTCAGCTCTCCAGCCGGGGCAGCTGCCTTCGCCGCCAAGATGCCCCGGTGCCGGGGGGCGGCGTTGGCAAGGGAGGAGGTAAGGGGCCGAGGCGGGAAGGGGCTCTTGTCAACTCCGGGCCTGGCTTTGACCTTTGCAGGAGTGCTTGGAGCTTCGATGGCTCTTCGCTGCGCTCCAGAAACCCGCCCGCCCCTCCTAGATCTGTGGGAACTGAGTTCATCTCAAACATCTGCGTCCTCACGGTGGAGCCGGAGAGAGAGGGACCAGAGGGACTTTGAGGGGGATCTCGGGGTCACCTCGATACAGACTCCACATGTCGGGGCACATCTCTCAGATACTTCGGGCGACTTGCCCATCATATGTGTATTTGCTCAACGGCTTACAGCTCTGTGTTTTTGTTTTTTTGGAACCCCACAAATATGCAACCCCCCCAAGTCACTCCCTTTCTGAGAAGCAGGCTCAGTCCTGAACTTAATAACCTCTCCCAGGCTGCAGGAGAGAGGAGGCCCCCTCCTCCTGGCCGCCGGTTCTGCGACTTGGCTCGACTTGTGGAATGAATGCGAATGGAAGGCGCCCAGAGCCGGGGTTCACCTTGGCTGTCGCGGGCAAGTTTACAGGCACCTCTCCCCTCCCCTCTCTCCTTTGTGTTTTCAGTCAAAGTGTCCCAGGCTCTTTCATTCGCCCTTGTAGGCTGCCCCACCCCATTCTCATGCACACTGGAGTTCATTCCTCTTCTCTGAACTAGCTGCAACTTTTCATCCGCAAGGAATATTCTGGAGCAGACACAGACAGCCTGTGGTCTGGTGCCAAAGGAGGAAAATGTAACCACAGGCCTCTTTCAGAGGATATCTTGAATTGGGGTGGCATTTTGGACCTCAATAGGCGGTGTGTGTGTGGGGGGGTCTGGCCTCCTTCCCTTCCCCATAGTGTGTACCTACTGTGTGGCAGATACAAAGCTACACAGAAACACTCAAAGCTGAGTTCTTAGGAAATCTCCCTTCCTCTTCTCTCCTGGCTGGCTGGCCCTCTGTCTCCACTCTTTCCTCCTTGGTTGAGAGGCAGAGAAGTGTACCGACTGTCAATTTCAAGTAATGCTGACCTGTGTCCAGGCCCTGGCCATGCAGTTTGCAAGATAAGTGTGGCTGGCCATGTGACCTGATTTGTAAAGTGGAGATAATTGTTTACCTCACAGAGCTGTGGGATGGTGGAAGCAATGTGTGCAAAGATGATAACATTTTTGTCTGGTTAATTGACAGATCTCTTTAGATAGTGATCTCTTGGAGCTTCATTTCTTGTGCATGTGGTAGGAATGCTTGTTTGAGACTGGCTCATTATTGTCACCCAAACTGGCTTCCTCCTGCCTAGGCCTTTCCAGAATACCTTTCCAGGTATTACAGGGGTGCACCACCACACCTGGGTCAGGAGTATACATCTTTATGAAGACTAGAAACAGCAAGGCTAGAATTGCTTGAGCAAAAACAGCAGTTTGAAGTCCACCCACAAATGTGGGCATCTTACTGGCTGCTCACAGGGAAACGCTACCCTGTAGCCTTAGTCTTGTCCTCAGGAAAGTCTCTTGACCATAGGCTCAGAGTCTCCACATTTCAGGACTCTTCAGCATCTTTAGGGATTTTACCCATCATCCTCTTCTCCAGTTGTCCATTAGTGTGTTGAACGAGAGGAAAGGGGACCGCACTGACTGTAAGTGCCTGTGCCTCTGATTGACCCTACCTGGCTGCATAAGCACCTTGTGTTGGGAGAGGAAATGGGTCTGGAAATCCAATGGGCTCAAAGAGGGGCCCAGATTTGCCCCAGACCAGATAAAACCCAGCTTTCTGCCTCCCCCTCCCCCCTTTCAGATCCATGCACTTGCAAGCTGTTTGTTTTGTTTTGTTTTTGCAGCAGAAAGGCATGAGGTCCCCAAGCACAGCTTTTCCCTTCAGCATTCCAGAGTCCCAAAAATTAAGAGTCTCACTTCTAAATTAGATGTTTCTGGAATTTTCTGGTTGATTTTGTGGTCTTGTCTCTGTATTGTACTGTGCTTACCTGTAGTTGGATACTGGGATTTTTTTTCTCTCTTCAGTACTGGGCATGACCAGCCGAAGGCCAGGCTTGAAACTGCAGTTGCTTCTCAAGTCAAGACTCTAACCGGTTTCCTGGGAGTTAACTAGGGACTCTGTCCTAGGGCTTGCAGGACTTTTTTGTCAACCCTACTGGGAAGGACCCTGGACAGGTCACAGGAATCAAGAATGTCCTGGTTGAAGGACCTGGCGAGAGAGAAATGGGCTAGAATTTCTCTCAAGTAAGGTGGAGAAACCGATACACAGGGAAGGCGGGACACTGCCTGAGCTCCCAGAGCCCTCCAGGAAGTGGGGCCAGTTGGTATTTCTCCCTCATTGTCCTAACCTCCAGCCCTGATCCCTTTCTTGAAATGCTCACGGCCTGGCTTCCCTCTAGAACTTCTCCAGACCTCATTCACTTCACCCTGAAACCGAGTCTCCCAGTCCCTCCCTGCTTAACCTCACTGGCTTGCTAAAGGTTGTTTTTCATTGTGGGTCTCCGTGCCACCCGAGGGCGTATTAACATAATCCCCACATCAGACAGTCCCTTCCTGTCCTGGACCCTCTAGAGCCTTCTTCATCCTCCGCTGACTTTCACAGGGAAAGTAAGGCAGTTCCCATGTGTGACATGGCAGGCCTGGCTTGCTGCTGGGGTTTTGTGCAGCTCTTTATGCCCCTTCTGTGCTGGACTCCAGGGGCATAATGATCCTGCCTTGAGGGTGCCTGGAGTTGTCCTGAGTGTCCAGTGAAAGGCACAGTCAGTGCTGTCAGAGGCCGAAGGAACAGGCCAGGGAGAGGGCCAGTGCATCATGGGAACTTCCTGGAGGAAGTTCTGCTTCCAGGTAGAAGACTAGGTGAGCTCAGTTTAGTGGAGAGCACAAGTGAGTGAATTCAGGGACTGGTCGGAAGAACCAGGAGACCATTTTGACCTGTGCTTTGTAAGAGGCAGTTGCTGTGGACACCGGCACACTCTCAGTGTTTATCCTCAAAGCTGACTGGTGGGGGACGGGTCAGAGTTAGGAGAATGTTTATCTAAAATGTATATCATGTCTTACACTGCATAGTTGAAATTCTGATCCTCTCTCTCTCTCTCTCTCTCTCTCTCTCTCTCTCTCTCTCTCTGTGTGTGTGTGTGTGTGTGTGTGTGTGTGTGTGTGTGTGTTTGTATTTTAGACAGGCTTTAGCCCAGGCTAGCCTGAAATTCATGATACCCCTGTCTCTGACTACTGAATGCTGGGAGTATAGGTATGTACCACCACACCCATGCCCAGTGACTTTTGGTTTTCTGAAAATACTTCTTTTCTTTCTTTTTTGAGGTAGGGTCTTGCTATATAGCTTGAGGCTGGCCTCAAATTCTGCCTCAGCCTCCTGAGTGTTTCAATTATAGATGTGTGGTACCTCATTTGACTGAGGATTTCATTTTCAAGGTTTAATTTTTTTTTTTTTCTGAGACAGGGTTTGTCTGTGTTGCCTCGGTTGTCCTGGACTTGCTTTGTAGACCAGGCTGGCCTCGAACTCACAGAGATCCACCTGCCTCTGCCTCCCAAGGGCTGGGATTAAAGGCATGCATCACCAAGCCCGGCAATGTTTAATATTCTTAAGGTAGGGATACAGTACAGCTCAGTGTCTTAGGTCCAATCCCAAGTGCCATAAGAATAAAAGCAGAGTGGCAGCATAACCAGGATCAATATCTTCACAGTTTGCATATTGATGTGTCTCTTAGTTGTAGGGTAAAAAATTATGTAGGTGGGGCGTGGCAACTCATATCTTTAATCCTAGGACTTGGGAGGCAGAGGCAAGTAGATTTCTGTGAGTTTGAGGCCAGCTAGGGAGGGCTGCATAACAGAAGAGACCTTGTCTCAATAAACAAAACAAAACATTCGATGGGATCCTGGAGGCTATAGATGATAAAACAAAACAAAACAAAAACCAAACGCACGCACACACACACACACACACACACACACACACACACACACACACACACACACACACTGCTCTCAGGGCAGTTTCTGGGGAAAGGAAGCATGTTTCAGAGAAATGGGTGCCTCTTGGAACTGGACAGCACATCCATGTGGACCCCAAGTGGCCTGGGAGTTGAGGCTGGGCAGCTGCCTTGTCCACCTTCTCTCACTCTGTCTGATGTGATGATTGCTTCTGCTCCCTTCTCATCGCATAGGCCCCAGAGTGCAGCTTCATTCCACACACACCCCCCCACGGTCATGTGACCTCACTGGTCCAGTGTCTAAAGGTAACCCAGCCAGTCTCTCATGTCCCACTTCCAAGTTCCTGGCAGCCCGTCCCAGCTGCTGGACTGATTACAGAAGCCAGCTCTCCACCCCTGGTTTCATCAACAGAGGTCACAGAGGGATAGAGGCTCAGTCAGGGTAAACATGGCCACAGTTTTACCCTGGGGGAGGAGAGAGGAAGAGGACAGGGTCCAGAGACTCCCTCATGAGTGTCCACGAAGCTTCTCTCCATTTGGTGTAGTCTGGCCTCTGGGGAGAGGCTCATAGGTCCCCGTGCCAGTGTCTCCCTGTGTAGAACAGTTACATATTAGCTCATGTGCTGTTGAGCCTTTGGAAAGCTCAGGCAGAGGTTTAAAAGATGCACTGGAATGCTGAGGGATGCTTAGCATCTTGGAGAGCCTTGATGCAAATTAGACATTTGGACTTTATGCTGGACACTAGGGATCAGAAAAGCAGTCGTGTTGTCCGAGGACAGGATGAGGCAGCCGTGCCAAGGGTCTCACAGTGGCACCGCATTTCAAGCTGTGTAGTGTGCACTGGGAAACTCATCTCTTAGCAAGAGAGACCTACCCTGTGGACAGTCTCTTCTGGAGAAGTCAGCCGAGGAACCGATGAGTAAAATCAACAGCAATTGCACATGGCAGCAGGTGGCAGGAAATTCATCCCCTTGTCCAGACCTTCCTTCAAGGGAGGCCCTGGGTCATCTCTCTTCCTGCTCTGCACTTCCCTCCGGGCTGTCTCGCTCATGGCTTCAGTCATCTCCCACCTCAACGTCACTCACTTAGCCCAGACTCTCATGTCTAGTGGTTTGCAGTGGTTTTACTTAGAACACACTCATGACTCCCCAGACTGGCCACCAGGTTCTCTTGCACAAGCTGGGAGGTTCATGCACTCTTTTTCACAAGGGCCATGAATTTTTATCTGCTGTGTATCTGCACTCTGCCCACCTCTCCTTAATTGCTCCTTTGTCCATACCTATCAGCTCTCCCCTAACATGGTGGTGACCTCCAGCTGGCCTGGCTGCTCAGCTTTATTGTATTTCCCACAGGTCCCACAGATTAAAATAAATAATATATATACATATGTGTGTGTGTGTGTGTGTGTATGTGTGTATGGTTTACAGAGTGAGTTCCAGGACAGCCAGGGCTATACAGAAATATCCTGTCTAACCACCTTCCCCCAATATATGTATATATATGTAGCTATGTGTGTGTGTGTATACATATATGTATGTATGTATATATATATATATTACATTTGATTAACATCTGATTTCTTTTTCTGTTTTTAATATATATTTATTTATTATGTATACAGTGTTCTGCCTCCATATACAACTGTAGGTCAGAAGAGGGCATCAGATCACATTACAGACGGTTGTGAGCCATCTGTACAGATGGTTGCTGGGAATTGAACTCAGGACCTTTGAAAGAGCAGGGGGCGCTCATAACCTGAGCCACCTTTCCAGCTCCCTTCTTTCTTTTTCTTTGCTTTACTTTTTCTTTTTGTTTTTTCAAGACAGGGTTTCTCCGTGTAGCCTTGGCTGTCTTGGAACTCATTCTGTAGACCAGGCTAGCCTCGAACTCACAGCGATTCGTCTGTCTCTTGCCTACCCAGTGGTGACCATCTGGTTTCTTGACAGAATAGATTTTCTCTTCCATGAGACTAGACTCTAAGCTCTGTATTATATCCCAGTGTTACTGTTTTTGGTGTGGCTAAATTAAGGATGCTATGCATCCTAAACATGCCCTCTGCTGCGAGCTACCCTCCCAGCCCCCTGTCGTAGCACTACAGTAGGCGCCTAAAAGGATTGATGGAGTAACAAATAAATAAAACATAAAAACTGAAAAAAGAATAATGGCCTGGGGTTGTTCCAGTTGGAGGGAACGGCTTCAGCAAGGGTGATGTGGCAGGAAAGAGCCTGAAGTGTGTGTGACCCTGAAAAGAGGCCGAAGGGAGAGCAGCCTTGTGTAGGGCAAATGGCAACGCGTTTGTTAGGAGAATAGACGGGGCAGGTCACGTGGAAGCTTGCAGGCAGTGGGAGGAACTTCTGTTTTGCCATAGTGCGTATGCATGCTTGTGTGTACGTGTGATTTTTCTTATTGTTGTTATAATATTCATTAGTATTATTTTGAGACAGGATCTCACTATGTAGTCCTAGTTCTCCCCAAATTCACAGAGATCTGCCTGCCTCTGCCTCCTGAGTGCAGTTTATTTTGTCTTTTTTTCCCCCCTTGAGACAGGGTTTCTCTGTGTGTAGCCCTGGCTGACATGGAACCAGCTCTGTAGACCAGGCAGGCCTTGAACTCAAAAATCTTCCTGCCTCTACTTCCTAAACTGAGATTAACGGCATGCATCACCATGACCAGCTTCTTTTGCTTTTTTGAGGTAAGGTCTTATGTAATATTAGCACTTGAGGGTCAGAGACAATAGCCTCTAATTTTGAGGCTAGCCTGTTCTATATAGCTGGTTAAGAGCCCAGCCTCAACTACAGAATAAGACCCCGTCTCAACCAAATAAGACACACAGAGAACTCTACAACAGCAAAATAGAGGCCTGGGAGATGGCTCAATAGGTCAAGTGCTAGCTGCACAAGGTGGAAGACTTGGACTTCCTAGCATGCACAGAAAAAGCTAAGCATGCCAGTGTAGCCCTGTATCCCAGGGTTGGGGAGGGAGAGGCAGGAGCGTCTCTGGGGCTGGCTGGGCAGCCAGTCTATTGAAATAGTGTGCTTCATGTTCAGTGAGAGAGCCTGACTCAAAAAATAAGGTAGAAAAGCAGGACGTGGTGGCACACCTTTAACCCCAGCACTTGGGAGGCGAAGGCAGGCAGATCTCCGAGTTCTAGGCCAGCCTGGTCTGTAGAGCTCCGAGTTGTAGGCCAGCCTGGTCTGCAGAGCTCCGAGTTCCAGGACAGGAAAAAAAATTATATGTATGTATGTATGGTGGTGAATGATTGAGCAAGACACCCAAGGTCAACTTCTGGCCTACACACATTTAAACACACACACACATATACACACGTATACACACACACACACACACACACACACACACACACACACACACACACACACACACACAGTGTATCTTACTGTAAGCCCCAGAAACCCGCCCCTGGGCTGTTCTAAACAGAATAGGAACTTGCTTGATGGGAAACTCAGTAGTTCCCAGAAGTCCCCAGAGCTGGAGAACGAGCTGAGCAGTAGGCAGATGTCAGCCAAAATGACATCACAGAGCCAGGTTGGCAGGACACTGTTCCATGCACTACTAAATGCCACGGCCCGGGGTGCTACTGTTCTTAGGACACCGTCACTGTTATTGCTTCAGCACTACAATGGGCTTTCCGTGCTCTGTTTGTCTGGTTCACACCCACAGTGAGAGTCTCTTATTAACCGAGCCTAGGCGCACGGGAGCCTAGGAAAGCAAGGACTTAGACCAAGTCCTTTGGCTTTTATGAGACATGGCCTGCTAAGACTTGTGCCATGATGTCAGATGTCCTTGGCATAGGGTTACCCAGTGTGTAGGGTGTCTAGGAGTCTGTAATTTAGTACTCCAAAATTCCCTGCCTCTGTGCATCTCATTTATATCCATCCTGGCCGTGGAAATGGACGAGGTCACCTCTGGGAGAGGAATGCAGGGTCCCCAGCCCATATCTGGGGAGTTGAAGTCTGGAGAGCTAGTGGAAGATGCTAATGAGAGAGACTTCTGCCTGGTGTGGTGGCGCACACCTTTAATCCCAGCACTTGGGAGGCAGAGGCAGGGGTATTGCTGTGAGTTCAAGGCCAGTCTGGTCTACAAAGTGAATCTAGGACAGCCAAGGCTACACAGAGAAACCTTGTCTCGGAAAACCAAAAAAGAAAGAAAAAAAGAAAAGAAAAAAGGAACTTCCAGGGAAGAAGGGAGGCATGATCTGGAGACTGCAGGACCTCAGAGCTGTGAGGTTTGCAGGCGGGAAGGGTGGTCCGCTCGCTCGCTCGCTGCCTGGGTGCCTTTGTAGCGAAAGCAGCAGGCAGCAACACCGTCGGTGGCTTCGGCACTATACAGGTCAGTGGTGAGTGTGTGAACAGGCTTGGTGTCGTTTTCTCCCGTGTGCTGGAGAGAAGAGATTTGGACAGGCTCTAGAGAGGTGAATGTGACACCTGGATCTGGGAGGCCTCCCCTTGGCCTCCCAGCTGCCTCTCTCTGGGGTAAGGGGCAGCCCCAGCCTGGTCTCAGAGTCTGTCCTCTTGGACACAGTCCAGCCTTGAGCGCTCAGTTTTCTTGGCTGAGGTCCAGCTGTGGCTGCTTCCCTGGAAAAGGTAGTGGCGGGAACAGAAACCAAAACTTTGGAAGGAAGAAACAGCCTCAAAGGCAGTTTGAGCATCTAGTTGTGTTGTTGTTTCTCTTTTGATTTTACTGTGTGTGTGTGATGTGTATGAGGGGGGTGAGGGCGGTGAGTGGGGTGGTGGGTGGGTGTGGCATAGGCCGTTATATATGTGTGAATGTGTGTGCTGGTAGATGTGTATGTGTGCATGTGGGAGGCCAGAGGGTGACCTCAGACGTCTTTGCTTGATTGCTCTTGACCTTTGTGTTTTGAGACAGGGTCTCTCACTGCTGCCTGGCCCAGTGACCTCAAGGGTTCTGCCTGCCTCTGCTTCACAGCACTGGGCTTATAAAAGTGCTGTGAGCCAGGCTGTTTCTCTGAGTGCTGAATTCAGGTCCTTGGCTCCTGCAGCAAGTATGTTATTAACTGGACTATCTCCCCAGCCCTCGGCAGGGTCTCCTGTAGCTCAGGCCAGCCTTGAACTTACTATGTAGCCAACGATGACTTTGAACTCCTGATCTTCCTGCCTTTCAACTTTCAGGTGCTGGGAATTGCAAGAATGTTCCATACAGTATGTACGGTTTGAGGGACTGAACGCAGGGCTTCTTGCATGGTAGACAAGCATTCTACCAATGAGCTACCTCTAGCCCTCAATCACATGGTTCCTAGGCAGATTAAGTCCTTTTAGAGGCCTGGTGTTTCCAGGGGGAGCACCCACCCTATCCCCCACCCCCAGCTCCAGGGGAGGCCCCAGGAATGTGCTGTCAGGTACTCCAGTCAGCAGAGGCACTTTGGCTGACCTGGTTGTAGCTCTGTTGGTTCCTCTGTGTTGCTTCTAGTCCTCACAGGAGCCTGAAGACCCTCAGATACCTTGGGCTCCACCTTGACCCTATAGAATCAGAGTCAGAGTCTCCTCGGGACAAGGCCTGAGCAGGAGCCGCCTGGGACATCTCCAGGTGCCTGAGCAGTCAGTAGGAAAATAGATCAGTAAGCTTCAAGTGCCACTAGAGGTTAGTGACCCACTAAACCATATTTACAGAACACCAGTGGGTACAAAGGCAGTTTCTGAGGTCATAGAGGTAACCAGACAAGGTCCCATCTGGTAGGGAAGGGTTCTGTCCTTGAAACCAAGACCAGCCAGTGATGCCCACAGTATCCATTTGTCTGCCTGACTCTGAAGCAAGCAATCAGGAAGTGAGCTCTAACGGACCTGGCTTTGAATTCCCTCCTCCTCCACCACCACCTCTTCCCCCTCCTCCTCCTCCTCCTCCTCCTCCTCCTCCTCCTCCTCCTCTTCCTCCTCCTCCTCCTCCTTCTTCTTCTCTCTCTCTCTCTCTCTCTCTCTCTCTCTCTCTCTCTCTCTCTCTCAGGTTTTTTGAGACAGAGTTTCTCTGTGTACCAGTCCTGGCTATCCTGGACTCGCTTTTGTAGACCAGGCTGGCCTCGAACTCACATCGATCTGCCTGCCTCTGCCTCCTGCTGAGTGCTGAGATTAAAGGCGTGCGCCACCACGCGAGGCTTGGCTTTGAATTCTCAGTGGGTGTGTGAGCCCAAATAAATAGCTTAACCTTTCAGACTCTGCTTCCCCATGCGTGAGTCAGAGAGGATGATAACTCTTAGGGGTTCGCTTGAGAGGACTGCATGTGACCGTCCATCACAGACACTTCAGTGTGTCTGTGTGAGTTTAAACTGCAGGCAGGGTGAGAGTGGTGAGAACCACGGCAGGGAAGTAACTGCAGCAGGGATGAGACTGCTGCTCTGAGCAAGTAGGCGGGAATAGTACGTGCAGTCCTGGTGCCAGGTCAGAGCAAGCTCTGCTTTAGCACAACGGGGTGCAGAACCTGTTTGTTTGTTTGTTTATTATCATCTTTGTGTTGGACTTTTTTATTTTTATTTTCTAAGACAGGGTTTCTCTGTGTAGCCCTGGCTGTCCTGGACTCACTTTGTAGACCAGGCTGGCCTCGAACTCACAGCAATCCATCTGCCTCTGCCTCCCTAGTGATGGGATTAAAGGTGTGCACCACCACCGCCCAGCTTTTGTGTTGGATTTTAAAGACAGGGTCTTCACTTGTAGCCCAAGCTGGCTTTGGACTTGCAGTGATCCCCCTGCTTCGGCCTCTCAGGTGCTGGGATTATAGGTATGCACTGCCAGGCATGGCTTGGAGCCTGCTTTTGAAGGAGACAGGATCTGCTCTCTGTTCTGCCCTTTGCTCTCCCACCCACCTGTTTCTGAATCAAACGTTTGTTAATAACCCACCCGGAGGCCCAGTCCTGGCTGCACATTATAGTCTCCTGTGGTGCCACTAGGTGGCTTTATTTAAAGTGGTTATAAGATTTACATTACAGGGCTGGAGAGATGGCTCAGAGGGTAAGAGCACCACTGGTTGCTCTTCCAAAGGTCCTGAGTTCAATTCCCAGCAACCACATGGTGGCTCACAACCAT
Source organism: Acomys russatus (assembly GCF_903995435.1). NCBI lineage: Eukaryota > Metazoa > Chordata > Mammalia > Rodentia > Muridae > Acomys > Acomys russatus. Next base: position 30,306,584 of record NC_067165.1, read on the forward strand.
CTAAAATGTAATCTGGTGTGCATGCGTGCAAGCAGAACACTGTATACATAATAAATAAATAAATCTTTTAAAAAAAGATTTACATTACAGCCAGAAGTGGTAGCGCACGCCTTTAATCCCAGTACTCAGGAGGCAGAGGCAGGCAGATTACCATGAGTTCGAAGCCAGCCTAGTCTGCAAAGGGAGTCCAGGACAGCTAAGGCTACACAGAGAAACCCTCTCTTGGAAAAAAAAAAAAAAAATCAAAAGAAAAAAAAAAAAAAAAAAAAAAAAAAAAAAAGAAAGAAAGAAAGAAAAGAAAAGAAAAGCCAGGTGTGTATGTGTGTGTGTGTGAGTGTGTGTGTTTAGAGGCTAGAGAGATGGATCATGGTTAAGAGACTGTAATGCTCTTCCAGAGGACCTGAGTTTGGTTCCCAGCACCAAGGGTCTCCCATCTGCTGACAGCTACACTCATGTGCACATACCCACACTCAGATACACACGTAGTCTTAAAGATACTCGTTCATTCTTTCATTATTATGTATGGTACTGGGGGTTGAATGAGTACCTCACATGCTAGACTGGATGTAACACTACCATTAGGTTGTATTTTAATATATCTTAGTGGTCTTTAGTACAGTCTCAGTGTTGTACAATCATCACCACTGTTTACATCCCAAACGTCACCCCAGTAAGGAGCCCTGTACTGAGTAGCAGTAACCCCCTACCCTGGCCGCTTACCTGTTGGACATTTTTCCTAGGTGGACTCCTATAGTCTGTGGCCTTCTGTCTGTTGCTTCTTATAGTTAGCACTGCATTTTAAAGGTCTGTCCCCTTTGTCTGGCTTATCAGACAGAGCAGGCAGTGTGGGAAGTTTTTCCCACAGACTCACTTGTGTCATTTCCACGTGAGGAACCTTCCAGGCCATCAAGGGGTCAAGTAGCCTGGCAAGCGGGATTGCCAGGTAACCTACAGGATGTCCTGGCAATATCTGGGCCGTATTTCACCTCCCAAGTTGTTCATCAATTGTCCGAAATGTAAATACAGCTCAGTCTTGTGTATTTATTCTTGCTAAATCTGGACTACTCTACCAGCAGGAAGTGGCAGAGCCAGGATTTGTACCTGGGACACTGGCCCAGAGCTGAGCTTCCTGCTCGCTCTGCTGGTGATGTCTGGCTCCTTGTGCTGTCCCCAGGGTCTCTGAGGCCATAGGCCCCAGAGGTCCTGTTTTATTTATTTAGTGTAGTTGTTTTTTGTTTTGCTTTGTGTTTAGCATTGTAGGTGGTTTTCCTGGGCAGCCTGGGGATATTGTAAAGGCGGCTGTCGGACTGTCGTAGTTATTAGGAAGCCCTTCCTACGTATGGCACGCTGGAGAGGCTCAGTGCTCCCAGATACAAGCTGTTATTATCCCACTTGACCACAGGGGAAATGGAGGCTTAGAGAAGGTGGGTCACCTGCCTCACGTCACACTGCTAGAATACCGAACAGCATACTATGACATATGACAGCTGGTGTTCTTAACCCCTGCTGCCTTTTCCATGTTCCTGTGGGGCCTTGATAACAGTCATTAATTAACTCCTTTAATCGCTCATTCATCCCTGTGGTGGGTAATGCATATACAAAAGTAACGAGGGTGCGGAAAAAGATGGCTCAGTGGGTAAGAGCTTGCTGCAGAAGCATGTGAGGACCTGGGTTGGGTTGGGATCCCAGCACCCCTGTAAAAAGCTGAGTGTGGTCCTGCTGGTGCCTGTCACCCCAGCACTATAGGAAGCAGAGATGGGAGCATTGCCCAGACTTACTGGCTTGCAGCCTAGCTCCAGGTTCAGTGAGAGGCCCTGTCTCACAGGAATACAGCAGAGAGCGACAGAGGGTGGCCTCCAGTGCCCTTCCCTGGCTTCCATCTATGCGCACACATAGGTGGCACTCCCCTTCCCTCTGTTCTCAGTCTCACCCCCAAGGTCATGCGTGTGGCACACAGGGTGGTAAGGGCTCCGATAAAAGCCTGTACTGGCACTGGATGGCACTGGATGGCAAAAGACTGGGCAGCAAGGTTCTCCACAGGTGGGAGTTGGAATGACTCTCACGCTGAATCAGGAAAGATGGGTCCTTCCCGAAGGAAGGTGCAAACTGGGCGTGGTGGCGCACACCTTTAATCCCATCAGAGGCAGAGGCAGGTGGATCGCTGTGAGTTCAAGGCCAGCCTGGTCTATAAAGCAAGTCCAGGACAGCCAAGGGTACACAGAGATACCCTGTCTCAAAACAAAAAAACAAATAAACAAACAAAAAAACCAAACAAACCAGAAGAAAGACAAAGGAAGCCTCCAGGCAGAGGGAGCAGCTGAGGTGACTGGGTATATCTTGGTGTGCTCAGGAAATTGCCAAGCTCTCCATAGCTGGGGTGGGGTGGGGGGATGGGGGCTCATGATGGAGGGAGCAGGGAATGGATGTTGTCCTGGCTACCAGTCGAGGGGAGAGGGCGCCAGGCTCCAGATCTCTTCACTTTTCTGTCCAGGAGGCTGGGCTGTCTCCCTCAGCTGGGTGGAATCCAGGGCTGGCAGCCAGGGGTCGGCTGGGAATCTTCGGGAATCTTTAGTCCAGCAAAGTTCTTGCTCTCTTAGCTCATGACTGCCGAGAAATCTCCTGAGGAAAATTGCAGCCAGGAAACTTGGGGTTTGCTGAGGCCTCAATGTGGGGGAGGGCATGGCTCCTTTCCTGAGCCCCTCTTCCTCTTCGCTTCAACTACCCCTCAAGGGGCAGTGGAGGGACTGAGCTGGCTAGGCTGGCTGGCTGCCCAGGCTGGGAACCATCCACGGAGGCCCCACCTGGGGTGTATGGGGGCACACGGCAGGCCCAGGCTCCTGCCTCTCAGGAAGGAAAACAGCCAGAGTCCTGAAATAATAAATGGCAGAGCCAGCAGGAGCCTTCCCTGTCACGCCCAGTTTCTTCATTCCAGATGAGGGGCTCTGAAGTGGGAGGCCCAGGGATGGGGACGGGGAGACTGGGCAAAGCCACTGTGCTGGCCAGGCCTGGCTCCACGGCCCTACACATGAACCCCATTCTTCTCCAGCACCTTCTGACGGCTCAGCAGGACGCACAGGCCCAGGACACAGGGACACTGGGTGAAGTCACCAGTGGACTTGTGTTCCTGCAGCTGGCCAGGCTGGCACAGCCTTGCGGTGCATCATGAACTCAGCCCTGAGGCCCAAGCATCCTTTGGAATGGACTTAAGGTCTCAAGTCTGTCAGAGCTAAAATGTACAGATGAGGAAACTGAGGCACAGGAGAGGGAGATTTCCCAGGATACACAGAGCGGGAAAGCTGAAACCTAAGTACCTCACCCCCTCCAGCTTTCAGCCCAGGACACTTGGTCATGCTCTGTGAACATGTGCGCTGGAAGGCTGGTCTCTCCATACTCCTGTGTTGCTTCTGGACACATCCCCACTAGAGGAGCTGGCACTCTTTAGAAAAGATGATTGGGAAATCTAGTCGGGGGGTGGGGCGGTATGGTGACACATGCTTATAATCCCTGAACTGAAAGGCTGAGGCAGGAGGATTGCTATGAGTGAGAAGCCAGTCTGGGTTCTAGAGTAAGACTCTGTCTCAAAATAGAAAGAGAGGTGCAGGGCATGGTGGTGCATGCCTTTAATCCCAGCACTCGGGAGGCAGAGGCAGGTAGAGTGTTTTGAGTTCGAGGCCAGCCTGGTGTACAGAGAGAGTCCAGGACAGCCAAGGCTACACAGAGAAACCCTATCTCGAAAAACAAAACAAAAACAAAGAGAGAGAGAGAGAGAGAGAGAGAGAGAAGGGAAGGAGAGAAGGGGATAGGAAGAGAGGGGAGGGGAGGGGAGGGGGCTTAGAGAAAAGTAGGGTCTTTTCCTAGCAAGCATGAAGTCCTGGGTTCACTCTGGAGATAAAGGCAGGAGGATCAGAAAAGTTCAAGGTCATCCTCAAAGTACATAAGATCCTGGTTGCCCCCTCCCCCCCCCAAAAAAAAAACAAGAGATGGAAGAAGAAGGGAAAAGAAAAAGAAAGATGACAGGACCCCTACGCCTTGGGTTTGCTTCATGGTTTGCTAGGGCGAAAGCTTCCTCCAAGACCTTGAGCCTCCCTCCCTCCTTCCTCTGTGATGTGGGGTGCCTAATGACTATCTTGCAGCCTGTGACTCTGGGGAGAGCCAGGCACCACAGAGAGGCCCTGCCCCAAAGCTAGCAACCCCTTAAGTGGGGCAATAGGTGAGCTCACCACGGTGTAGGCTCCTGAGCCAGCTTGGAATCTGCGTCCTTCCTGTTGGGTAATTTACCCAGGCCAGGGCTGGCTGTACTCCTGTGACTCTGTCCTGCCCCAGGGACAAGGCCTCCCACCTGGACATTGACTGCAGCTACCCTCTGGAGCCAACCTCCCAAGACCTTGTCAAAGCACTGCCCTGTCTACACTCCCTAGGATAGTGGCTCTCAACCCTGCTGATGCTGCGACCTTGTAATACCTCGTGGTGTGATGACGTCCCCCCCAAAACCATAAAATTATTTCATTGTAACTTCGTAACTGTAATTTTGCTACTGTTACGAACTGTAGTGTAAATAGCCGATATTCAGGATGTCTGATATTTGACACTGGTGAGGCGGTCATATGACCCCAAAGGGGTTGCGACCCACAGGTTGAGAACCATTACTCTATGTACCCCACAATGTGTAGGGCAAAACCCAAGGGCTTGGTTAGAACTTGGCCCCTGGAATCTGCCTGCCTGGCTAGGTTCTAGCCCTTCTTTGGGCATACACCGTAATTTCCAGCTGGCCATGGTTTCCTCATCTATAAAACCTGGTGAAAGGACTCCGTAGGGACTCCATAGGAGATCCAGCATGGGCCTAGTGCTGGGAATAAAGCCTGGAGTGCAGTGATGGGCAAGCGCATCCACTCACTGCCATCCAGAGCACCCTCCCAGCTAGTCTTCCCTGCGCAGCAAAGGGTCAGCTCTGGGGCCTGAGTGCTCACACTCTCTCCCTGGTCTTGTGAGTGCAGACTGCTGGGAACCCCAGGCTGTTGCTCAGGTTTGCCTGTCAGGGGTGCTGACCCTCCATACAGCCATCCTCTCTTGCTTTGCTAGGCCTCTGGCTCCTTGTTTTGAGGTCTGAAGATGCATCACTTCTCCTGGGTGAATCCAGGGCTGCTCTGTGTCTGGCCCTGGGTTTGCCAAGCCTCCTCAGCCCTTAGCAGGTGCCTCCTCACCTGCGTTCTGTCTTTACCTAAGCTGTGAGCATCGGAGACAGGCTCATCCCCAGCATCCTCCCTCCCCAGGGCTCAGAGGATAGCAGGTAACTCATCATGACTGAAGTGCCCCAGGGTCACTTATCCAGCGGCCTTCCGTCAACCCTTGGTGGCGGAAGCTAAACTGGGTTGCCCTGGCAGTATGAGGCCGGGACAGTTTCCGGGAGTACCTGTCCCCTCTCTGTGCCAGCCACCCAGGCAGGGCCTTGTTAGGCTCCAAGTGTCTCCTGGGATCTAGCGGACAAGAAGCAGAATTAGTGTGGGACATGGACAGAGCAGCTCAAACGTGCAGTTCCATCTTCAGTGACAAGGGAGTGCCTGAGGCTGCCGCTCTCGTGCTCTCATCGTGTGCTGGGTGCCTGACAAGGATTGGGCCAGGGAAGAAGCAATCTCCTCTCTCTACCTCGCACTCCTTGACTGACTGTGCCTCTACCCAGTACTGCCTCAGTCCCTCCTTTGTCTCCCCCTGGGACCCTCCCACCGGGCCTGAGCCTCAGCATCTCCCAGAATTCATGCTCTCTTATTGAAAGCTGAAAGGGGCCAGTTCATTGTACCTCGAGTTTCAGGTTGCTCGTGCAGCCCTCAGCGTTGCTCAGGGTGACAACCCTTTTTTCTTCCTTATTTGCTTTGTAGAAATTTCGAGCCTTCTCTTAGCTTTACTCACCTGGTTTCAACCGGTGTCATGTTCTTTCACCCTCCGGCCTCCATTATTTTTTTCTTTTTAATGGGAAATTTAAAACATTCTCAGAAACATCAAGTTGGCAAACTCCATCCACTCCCTGGTATTCCTCTCTGGCCCACTCCACCCGCCTGCCCCTTCTCTCTCTCTCTCTCTCTCACTACGTAGCCCTGGCTGGCCCACAGCTTGCTATGTAGACCAGGCTGTCTTTGCTTCAGGGGTGCTGAAATCAAAGGCATGTGCCACCACACTTGCCCCCAACTCATTTTGCTTTGCCTTCTGTTCTCTTTGGCTTGTTTTTCTTGAGACAGGGTCTCACGTAGCCCAGGCTGGCCTTCATACTCAACAATGACCTTAGATTCCTGATCGTCCTGCCTCCCAGGGGCCGCCATGCCAGGATCTCTCATCCTATTTTGAAAATAATTCCCCCTTATGATTTTGTCCTTCGGTAGTTAGGTGTGCCTTTCTAAGCAGTAAGGATGCTATTTCTTATGTTTGTTTGTTTTTCTTTTCTTTCTTTTTTCAAGACAGGGTCTCTCTGTGTAACCCTGGCTGTCCTGGACTTGCTTTGTAGACCAGGCTGGCCTCGAACTCACAGAGATGCACCTGCCTCCCGAGTGCTGGGATTAAAGGCGTGTGCTACCACGTCCAGCCAAGGATGCTATTTGTATAACTATGTCATCATCACTGTCCCTTAAACATGAACAATATCCCAGTCTCCCTAAATGATCAGTGACTCAGTGATCTCGTGACTGCCCAAAGACTGTTCATTTTTATGTGTGGGATGTGTATGAGTGAACATGTTCTTATGATGGGTGCACGGGTGTGCACACACGTGACGTGTGTGGAGATCAGAGGACAACACTGGGAGTTGGTCCTCACCTACCTTCCACTTTTTTGTTTGTTTGTTTGTTTTGTTTTTGTTTTTCGAGACAAGGTCTCTCTGTGTAGCCTTGGCTGTTCTGGACTCACTTTGTAGACCAGGCTGGCCTCGAACTCACAGTGATCCGCCTGCCTCTGCCTCCTGAGTGCTGGGATTACAGGCGTGCGCCACTACGCCTGGCTCACTTTTTTTTTTTGACCAGATATACAATTTAATGGCTGTTCAAGCCTGGGCCCCTCATTTCTGCCGCTCTCGGATCCACTGTTGTGGGGTCAGAGTTTTCTGCTCAAAGGCGTAGATGGGGGTGGGGGGTTTTTGTGCTAGGCACCCATTCACCAGCTGGTGTCTCTGGAACAGTGATTTCTCACCAGGACTCAGAAGTTAGTCCTGCAATGGTTGGGAGTCCACGGAGGTGGCCTCCACCTCCACATGCTCTGAGTCCAGGTCCCACCGCAGCTTCTCTCTGAGGCAGTCAGCGCTGAGTTCCATGGCCACAGCATGGCAGGACCACAGCCCGGCATGTACAGAACCTTGCCTCGGATCCCGCCACTCCCGCCTTCCTCCTTTTATTTGAGACACAGTTTCTCAGTGGCCTGGAACTTCACCATGTAGGCCAGGCTGGCTGTCCTGTCAGATTTCAGGCATCTATCTTCACCTCCCATGTTACCGCCCCAAAATTAGACTACTATACCTAGCTTTTATTACTAATTTAAATCAGCATATAATATGTTAGATATCACTATATATAGCTGTTGTTATTTTTGATTTTTTTTTTTTTTTTTTGGAGACAAGGTCTCACTATGTAGCTCTGGCTGACCTGGAACTTACTATAGACCAGGCTGGCCTTGAACTCACAGAGATCCACCTGCCTCTGTCTTTCAAGTTCTGGAAGTAAATGGGTGCACCTCTACACCAAGCCTCCATTATGATATTTTTTAAAAAAAGATTTATTATTTATTGTAGCCAGGAGTGGTGGCACACGCCTTTAATCCCAGCACTCAGGAGGCAGAGGCAGGCGGATCGCTGTGAGTTCGAGGCCAGCCTGGTCTACAAAGGAGTCCAGGACAGCCAGGGCTACACAGAGAAACCCTATCTCAAAAAAAAAAAAAAAAAAATTGCAGTTTCTGTATTATTCACTAAATGTGTTTAGTGTAATTTGGTTTGGGCATTCAAACAACCTGCTTTAATGATAGTATTTCCCATCTAGAACATGTAATTTGCTCTTCCCTGTGCACATCAGCCAAAGATCAAAGGAGGCAGGGTCCACCCCTCATAGACCTCATTTTGAGCATCGAGGAGGGCTCCGAGACTCCCCACAGCAGTTGATGGTGTTGACTGCTTAGAGATCTGGGCAAGCTGGGAAGGGACCAGGAACCCAGGCATGCTTGGAAGGAGATCTAGGATTTGTTGGGCATCAGAGCCACCCAGTCTTAGAGGGTGACCAAGTGTTTGTGAGACCTTTATTTCTTCTCTCTAGATCTTTGCTGGTGGGATAGGAGAACTTTTTTTTTTTTTAAGGTGCTCTTTATTTTTAAAAAGATTTATTTATTTATTTATTATGTATACAGTGGTCTACCTGCTTTGTATACCCCTGCAGGCCAGAAGGGGGCATGAGATCACATTATAGGTAGATGGTTGTGAGTTACCATGTGGGTGCTGGGAATTGAACTCAGGACCTTTGGAAGAGCAGTCAGTGCTCTTAACAGCTGAGCCATCTCTCCAGCCCCTGTGAGAACTTTTTACGCCAAGCAGTGTAACTCCAGAGGAGCAGGTTGCAGTTCGTGGATCTCCAGGCTCAGAGGGAATGAGCTAGGGAGTTAGGAGAGTCTGGCTGACTGATCTTCCAGATGGAAATCAGCCAATATCCTGCCTGACTCCATGGCCTCCTTGGAATTAGAGTGCTGCGCCTGGGTGGTGGTGGCGCACACCTTTAATCCCAGCACACTAGGCAGTGACAGGTGGATCTCTGAGTTCGAGACCAGCCTGGTCTATGGAGTCAGTTAAAAGACAGCCAGGGCTATACAGAGGAGTCTGTTTTGGAAAAACCAACCAACCAAATAAACAAACTAGCTGGGCCTTGGTGGCGCATGCCTTTAATCCCAGCACTCAGGAGGCAGAGGCAGGAGGATCACTGTGAGTTCGAGGCTAGCCTGGTCTACAAAGCAACTCCAGGACAGCCAAGGCTACACAGAGAAACCTTGTCTCGGAAAAAAAAAAAAAAGAAAGAAAAAGAAAAACTAGAAAAAGTTAATAATAAATAAAGTAAAAGTGAATTTTGAGCCAGGCGTGGTAGCGCCTTTAATTTCCCGCACTCAGGAGACAGAGGCAGGCAGAGCTCTGTGAGTTCAAGGCTAGCCTCTTCTACAAAGTGAGTCTAAGACAGCCAAGGCCACACAGAGAAACCCTGTCTCAAACCCCCCCCCCCCAAAAGTGAATTTTAAAGTTCCGTTTAGTTTTTGTTTTGCTTTTTGTTGTTGTTGTTTTGTTTTGTTTTTTTGTTTTTTGTTTTTGTTTTGAGACAGGTGTCACCTGTAGCCCTGGCCGGCCTGGAGCATGCACCACTCATGGCTAGTTTTGTTTTGTTCTTGGTTTTCAATTTACATTTATTTATTTATTTCATGTATGTCTGTATATGCACACGTGCACACTCACACATACCGTAGTGCACATGTGGCGGTTAGAGGACAGCTTGATAGAATCTGTTCTCTCCTTCCACCATGCAGGCCGCTGGCTTTGAACTCAGCTTATCAGTCTTTGTGTCAAACCCCTTTACACTCTGAACCATCTGCCCAACCCTGGGTTCTAGTTTGTGTCTTTCCCTTAGTCTGTTTGCATTTCTAGTGAGACCTAGGGGAGGAAGTGCCTCTGAGGTTTTGGGGTTTTTCAGTCTGTGGGCGTTACAGGTATGGGTTCAGGCTTGGTCTCTCCAGAGGCACCCTCCTGCCAGAGCACAGAAAGAGTGGTCCACCCCCTTGCTCCAGCTGTAGGCTATAGCAGCAGTTTACAGGTGGAGGGTATCTGGAGAGCCATCTCAGCAGAGTGACAAACTCAGAGCCAGCGGGAAAACCACTGTGGCTGATTGATGGTTGCTGTAATGGTCACTGGTGATACAAAACTGGCGTCTGTGCCTTGTTTTATAATGGTCCAAAGGAGTGAGTGTCTAATGCTGAAATTTAATCTACAGCTCCCAGAGCCTTCCTGCTAGTAGCTCTGCCCTTTTGCTGGGTTACCATGGTAACCACAGCTGGCACTACAAAGCCACAGAGATGAAGAATGGGTACCATTGATGCATCCTGACCCAACAAGAGATGCAGGCAGAAGGCCTTTCTAGGCAGGGCATCTGGGCATGGCCTGGTGCTGCCCAGTCTGTGGTCTTTTGCACAGGCAGAAAGCACAGGCCAAGAACCAGAGTGGGGTGTGTGTGTGTGTGTGTGTGTGTGTGTGTGTGTGTGTGTGTGTGTGTGTGTGTGTGTTGGGTGAGGGCCACAAAGGACAATGCCAGTGATTAGAATCCAGGCCTTTCCTGGGGCTGGACAGGCCAGGCTGCCTGAAGGGTCTCCTGGGCTCCCGGGTTCAAACATCCCCCTTTTGTGCTGTGTTTCATCCATTTTTGTCCAGTGCATGTACAGGTTTTTGCATAGAGACACTGGCTTTTAGTACTGAAAGAAATCTAGATGTCCACCGGTCCTTAAATTTCGTTTGTTTGTTTGTTTGTTTTAGTGTACCTGTGAGTGTGTGTGAACACTTGTGACAAGTGTAGGGAGTCAGAGGACAACTCCGGGGAGTCAGTTTTCTCCTGTCACTTTGCAGAATCCAGGGATCTAACGCAGGTCACCAGGCCTATGCACAAGCGCCTTTACCTGCTGAGCTATTTTGCCAGCCTTGCTTCTCAGTCCTGGTCTAAGATGCAGGGCCTCAGTCTCTTTAGCACTCAAGTCCCTGTGTCAAGTGGTGAAGAGCTCATTCCTTCAGGAGGAAACTCTCCTTCACTTGGAAGGGCTGTCCTGTTTGAGCTGAAGTCTGTGTCTCCATGACTTCCACCTCTGTCCTGAAATCCTTTCCAGGGTCATCCACTGCACCGCGCCCCCCCCCCCCCCCCCCGCCGCTCTTTTCTATAGAACAGGCTTGAGGAATCAAGGACTGCTACTGCCTGCTTCTTCAGACAGGTCCCCTCTTTCTTACCGGGTTCCTCCCCTACATTCAAGGAGACAGTGAGAGGACTGGTAGAGATGGTGGAGTTGGGGTTGAGGTTTGAAGATAGTTTTGGTCTGTGAATCAAAGATGCACCCCCTGACTCTTGCGGGTCAGCTTGATGTGGGCAGAATATTAAGCGTGGATTTGGCCCGTGCTAGGTTAAGTTCTGCCCCTGTTTGTGACCACATAACCGTGACATCTTCCTTCTTCTTCATCTGTAAAATGGCCATGGTGATGTCCTCCTACATCCGTGTGTGGCCAGGAGCATGACGTCAGCTGGGCATAGAGCATGCGCAGGGCCTGTGTGACAGAGGCTGGAGCCTAGGTCCTCAGCTCCTGACTCAACACTGTCACTACAGAGTCCTGGAAACCCTTCTGTCTTTCCCCAGATACCTTCCCTTCCCAGGCTGCTCTCAGAAATTCCCCCTTACGGGCTGGAGAGATGGCTCAGAGGTTAAGTGCACTGTCTGTGCTTCCAGAGGTCCTGAGTTCAATTCCCAACAACCACATGGCAGCTCACAACCACCTATAATGAGATCTGGTGCCCTCTTCTGGAGGGCAGGCACACATACAGAACATTGATACATAATAAATAATTTTTTTTTTAATTTAAGAAATTCCCCTTTAATATTTTTCTTTTTCAATTTTTAAAAATTGATTTCAAGCCAGGGTTTCTTTATGTAGCTTTGGCTGTCCTAAAACCTACTCTGTAGACCAGGCTGGCCTCAAACTCAGAGGCCTGCCTGCCTCTGCCTCCTGAGTGCTGAGATTAAAGGTATATGCCTCCATGCCCAGCTCAAAATTTTGTTTTATTTTTATTTATGTATATGCAGACCTGTCTGCGTCTGCCACTTTGTGTGGGTACCTGTAGAGGCCAGAAGAGAGCATTTAGCTCCCCTGGGGCTGGAGCTGCCACTTCCAATATGGATGTGCAGAGCTGAACCTGGGTCCTCTGTAAGAGCACTGTGTGCTCTTAACTACTGAGCTATCTCTCCAGGCTCCAGGCAGGACTCATTTGATGCATGCTGAGGAATCAAATTATTATGTTTCTGAAAGAGAATAAAACTCTGTATGTAGGGCTGGAGGGACGGTTCAGCAGTTAAGAGCACTGCCTGTTCTTCCTAAAGGTCCTGAGTTCGATTCCCAGCAACCACATGGTGGCTCACAGCCATCTTTAATGAGATCTGGTGCCCTCTTCTGGCCTACAGTTGTAAATGCAGGCAAAACATTGTATACATAATAAATAAATAAATCTTTAAAAAAAAAAAAGCCGGGCGTGGTGGCGCACACCTGTAATCCCAACACTCGGGAGGCAGAGGCAGGTGGATCGCTGTGAGTTCGAGGCCAGCCTGGTCTACAAAGTGAGTCCAGGATGGCCAAGGCTACACAGAGAAACCCTGTCTCGAAAAAAACAAAAAACAAAAAACAAAACAAAACCTCTGTACAATAGGAAGCCACGCAATTCCTAATGTACAAAAAGTCTTGAGTATGCACCTAGGGGTTTCAGGCTGCATTTGTTGGTGGTGTGTGGTGAAATGGCACAGTGTAAGGTGCTTGTGTTGTGTGTTCAGGACCAAGACTCTAATAAAGCTGCTTCATAGGGCATGATGGGTGAGCCCTGTCAGAAATACCTCGCATTCATGACACGTTTGAGTTTGAATTAATTTTTGGTCACCATATCTTGAGAAACATTTTACTATTTCCAAATCATTTGCCATCCTCTTATTCAGTTATGTGACCCACAGGTTAAGAAGGCTTGGTTAGGCTGGGCATGGTGGCGCACGTCTTTAATCCCAGCACTGGGGAGGCAGAGGCAGGCAGATCTCTGTGAGTTCGAAGCCAGCCTGGTCTACAAAGCAAGTCCAGGACAGCCAGGACTATTACACAGAGAAACCTTGTCTGCAGGGGGGGGGGGGGGGAGGAAAGCCTTGGTTAAGTTAAGATGAAGTTCCAACCCTAGCCTGGCACCTCCCCTGTGTCACACATCTCTGAATCTCTAGGTTCATGTGGCAGGCTGGCTAGCACTAGGCTGGGGAAAGTCTGTGGTGTTCCTGGAGTTGCTTTGTTATTTTGTGGCTTCTATGTAGTCAGGTGGAAGAATGTGATCAGCTTATATTTGGCAGGGGCAACCCAGGAAGGATTCAGAGGACAGTAAGCCATGTGTGAGCCTATGTGTGTGTGTGTGTGTGCGCGTGCGTGTGTGTTTGGAGTGTCAAATTTTGAAGTCAAGGCCCTCTTGCACAGCCCCTCTGAACCTTGTACACTTTGCCTCTAGGTCCTGGAAGGAGACCAGGCTATCTTGCAGAGGATCAAGAAGGCGGTGCGGGCCATCCACAGCTCTGGCCTCAGTGAGTGAGCCTACCTGGGGTCTGGGGCCTGGGGCCTGGGGCCTAGCCAAGCCGACGGCCAACTCTGAGAGCCTTTCCTGTCTGCAGGCCATGTGGAGAATGAGGAACATTACCGAGAAGCCGTGGAGGCCTTGGGGAATAGTCACCTGTCCCAGAACAGCCATGAACTGTCAACTGGCTTCCTGAACTTGGCTGTGTTCACCCGTGAGGTGGCTGCGCTCTTCAAGAACCTGGTGAGGCTGGCTTCCCCCTTCTTCCTGCCTGACTCACAGCAAATGCAGCGTCTTGTTTGTCATTTAAGATATATTTTTTTTCATGTGTGTGTTTGTCTGCCTGCATGTATGTGTGCGTCTACCTGGTGCCCTTGGAGTCCAGAAAGGGAGTGTTGGATCTCCTGGACCTGGAATTACAGGTGGTGTTTATCCACCATGTGGATTCTGGGAACTGGACCCAGGGTCTGCGGCAAGAACAGTACCCTTAAACACAGAACCATCTCTCTAGCCTCAGTCCAGGATCTTAAGAACTGACCAGGAAGAGTCACCTGTGTCCCTTGACCTCTGACCCCAGACCTGACAATTCTGCACAGTTCTGACCCATCTTTATACCCTGTTGTTTTGAGGCTGGTCCCACTCCTGCCTCTGCCTTCTGAATGATGGGACCAGTCTGTCCCCATCCCCTACCTTCTCCATCATTGTTTCTTGCATCACTTCTCTCTGTACCACCCTGCTTCACCCAGGAGCAAAGGCTGCCCTGCAGTGTGGCAGGAAGTGTCTCCCATGCAGGAGTGGAGCAGTCCAGGGGCTGGGGGGAGGATGCAGGTGGGCGGGCACTGAGCTCAATACTCCAGACCTCATCTGCTCCTTCATCTCTTCCGCTCCCTGCCTCTTATACCTCCTGTGGCCCTCCTTTGCCTCCTGGTACTTCCCCAGAAACTGATCCCCTTGGGGGCGGGGTCTCTGCTTTTTCTAGGTTCAGAACCTGAACAACATCGTCTCCTTCCCACTGGACAGTCTGATGAAGGGGCAGCTAAGGGACGGGCGGCATGTGAGTGTCTATGTGGAAGACAGGGGGCTGCCGAGGGTACAGTGGGTGCAGGGCTGGGAAGAAGGAGAGACCAGCTGAGGGGCTGTCACTGCAGGAGGACTGCCCCCTACTGCCCTTGGGACAGCTGGAGGGCCTGGCATCCATGCCATGTGTAGAGGTGGGCCTGCAGCTGTGACTCCTCCTCGCTACCAGCAGGCTAAAGATAGGCGAGCTGCACGTGCTTTCTAGTGCTGGGACGTGGAAGGCGCAGGGTGTAGGACCCCAGTGGCTTGCTGCCGATCATCTGTGCCTGGCGGCTCCCAGTTTATGCAGGGAGATCTTGAGAAAGGAGGGCAGCAGTTACCTTCCTGGGATGTCTGCCCCACAAAGCATGAAGGAGGAACTGTCCTAGTCTGAATGACACCAGCCTGGGAACCTCCCAAACCAGACTGGTGACTTTTTTTTTTCACTCAGAAGTTGAGGCTGTTTAGAAAGAAGGGTGTGGACAGCTGGCCTGGCCAAGGCTCAGGCATCTGGCCCAGGCAAGCCAGGCCAGGGGCCAGCTACATCTTACTGGTTTGCTGTGTGGCCTTAGGGAGACTTCTCAACCAGTCTGTTCATATCCTTCCTGGTTAAGAGAGTGAGTGGTCTCTCATCAGGAAAGAGATTGGTAGGATAAAATAGGGGTGGCGTTTGACCTTCATCTTCCTGCCCTCATCCTCCACAGCCCATGACAAGACTCAGAGCAGAGCCCAGAGGCTGGCCACACCCCAGCCTAGAGCCCAGCACACCTGACTGGTTCTTGGCACCTCCGGGGAGAAACTGGAGTGGGCTGAGCCTGAGCACGGGAGCTGGTTGGGTGCTTTAGTGTCGGCTGGAGAACAGCTCCGGGCAACATAACTCAAGAGTGGGGTCCCCCTAAGGATAGCAGAGTGTCCTGTCCTGTTTATTTCAGGCCTCGTGTCTCCCTTTGGGCAACTTGTTCTTTTTCTCAACCCCAGGATTCCAAGAAGCATCTGGAGAAGGCATGGAAAGACTATGAAACCAAAGTGTAAGTGACCTTTAACGGGTGGCCCTCAGGAGAGCATGTTTGTGTTGAAAAAGGATGCTGACTTTGGGATGTGTCACTCAGGATGTCTGACTCTTAGGCACCTACAGCCAGGGCTGGCCAAGCTCTAGGGGCTATGCTGCAGGACCACCCAAGGGAGCTGTTGTGAGAGGACCACGGGATGCTGCCCCTAGTGGTCTTCCGGCCTGGCGGATGCCCACAAGGACAGGGACATTGCATCTCAACATCATTCGGTCCTGAGAGGGAGGTGTTTGTCTCCAGAGGCTCAAAGGGTCTGAGTTGTTAGCTCAGGGCCACTCAGCTGGACCACAGATGGTGGTTGCAAACATCGGGTTGGGCGTAGAAGAAGAGAGGGGAGGTGGCGGCATGGCCAGGCTTCCTGTGTGCTCTCCACATCGCACTGTAGGTCTGCCACCAGCTCCCACGTTATCTCAGGGACGGAGGACTCTGTGGCACCCAGTGGCCAGCCCTCCCTAAGCAGAATGCTTGGACTCTGTCAGGTTCCTGTTTCAGAACCTGTAGTCGTCTTCCTTGTAAAAATTATTTTTGCAGCCGGGCGTGGTGGCGCATGCTTTTAATCCCAGTACTCAGGAGGAAGAGGCAGGTGGATCGCTATGAGTTCGAGGCCAGCCTGTTCTACAAAGCGAGTCCAGGACAGCCAAGGATACATAGAGAAACCCTGTCCCCCAAAAATAAAAATAATAAATAAATAAATAATTTTTGCTTACATTTTGCTAAAGCAGAATATAATCTAGAAAATATGATGAAGTTAAAAGAAAAAAAAGGTGGGCTGGGTGATGGTGGTGCATGCCTTTAATCCTAGCACTTGGGAAGTAGAGGCAGGTGAATCTTTGAGTTCTAGGCCAGCCTGATCTACAAAGAGAGTTCCCGGACAGTGAAGTTTACACAGAGGAACCCTGTCTCAGAGGAAAAAAAAGAAAAACTGAAAGAAGGGGGAGAGAGAGGAAATTTGCTCAACATGGTATTACATACCTGTAATCCCAGATACTAGAAAGACTGCGGCAGGAGGATTGCTTGACCCCAGGAGTTTCAGGACAGCCTAGACAACATGGTGAGATCCGGTCCCGTTACCCACACACACAGAAAAAGAAGAAAAAAGCCAGTTGGAGAGATGGCTCCGTGGTTAAGAGCACTGGCTGTTCTTTCAGAGGTCCTAAGTTCAATTCCCAACAACTACATAGTGGCTCACAACCATCTATAATGTGATCTGATGCCCTCTTCTGGCATGTAGGTGTACAAGCAGATAGAGCATTCATATATAAAATAAATAAAAGCTTAAGAAGAAGAAGAAGAAGAAGAAGAAGAAGAAGAAGAAGAAGAAGAAGAAGAAGAAGAAGTTGCCATCTTTAGGAGAATATCAGGGTCACTTGGTTAGGAGTGTCTGAACGTTCTGTTAGACACTTTTGCACCACAATGTAAGACATGGGGACAAGCCAGGAGTGGTGGCGCACGCCTTTAATCCCAGAACTCGAGAGGCAGAGGCAGGCAGATCTCTGTGAGTCTGTGGCCAGCCTGGTCTATAAAGCGAGTCTAGGACAGCCAGCGCTACACAGAGAAACCCTGTCTTGGAAAAAACTCATAAATAAAAGTGGGGGCGGGCAGAGCAGCTTCATGGCCAGCCTCTGCTACATGGCTAGTTTGAAGGCAGCTTGGGATATGTGAGACTCTGTCTCAGAAAAATAAAAAAATAAAGAACAAGGTGAAGTAGGGGAGAAACTACCAAAGCGTGGGAGAAAACGCTTCATTTCCCAGGAATGAGAGAGTAATATTTTTCCACCTATTTTTCTTCTATATACTGTGAAATATATTGACAAGACTGAGATCAAAGTAGCCATATTGTTGTGTAATCTGCTATTTCTATTAAAAAATATATCATGTGGGGCTGGACATGGTTATGTATGCCTATAGTGGTCTCACTTGGGAGGGTGAGGCAGGAGGATTGCAAGTTTGAAGCCACCCTTCATAGAAAGATCCTGCCTCAAATGAAAGCAATAGCTGGGCTTTGTGGTGCACGCCTTTAATCCCAGCACTTGGGAGGCAGAGGCAGGCAGAGCTCTGTGAGTTCGAGGCCAGCCTGGTCTGCAGAGGGAGTTCCTGGTTAGTCAGCAGGGTTCCATAATGATGCCTTGTCTCAAAAGCAAGTGCATAAGCAACAGCAAGAAAAGGGCTGGGGGTGTAGGTCAGTGTGTAGAGCGAGCGTTCCCCTATGGCACCAATGCCCTGGGTCCAGTCCCCAGCAGAGTATAACTGGGTATGGAAGGTGGCACAGACCTGTAATTCCAGGACCCAGGAAGAGAAACAGGAGAGTGAGAAGTTAAAGGGTCCCCACTTTACACACAGAGTTCAAGGCTAGTCTGGGATGCTTGCGACCAGTATCTCAAAAAACAAAAAAGAAGCCAAAATTGTGACCCATCTTTCTGCTTCAGTTCATATTCTCAGATGTAACAGTTAGCTGGGGCAGGGTGTGCCAACACATGCGTTCTGCAGTGTATTTAATCTGTCGAGGAGGAAGCATCTTGGGAAGTAACTATTTGCTCCTGTGCACAATGACCTCTGTGGGACAGGCTCCAAGAAGCAGATGCTGGAGCATTTATTGTCCCTCCATCTCCTAGAGCCAGGAACACCACACTGAAAGGTCACCCGTCCTCCCCTTATAGCTGGGAGCAAAGGGCTTCATCCTGTTTGGGAGGGGGTGTGGCCATCTGCTCATTTTAGAGGTCCAAAAATGGGCAGTAGAGACACGGGCTAGCCTTACCTGTATGAGTCTCTGAGGGAATCACATGACGACGACCACCACCACCTTCTTCTCCTTCTCCTTCTCCTTCTCCTTCTCCTTCTCCTTCTCCTTCTCCTTCTTCTTCTTCTTCTTCTTCTTCTTCTTCCCTTAGTCTTGTAAGGCCGTGTCTGCCAAAATGGACAGAATCACCTTTTCCTGCAGACCTTTTGCAAGCAACTCTGCCTTTTTTCTAGTGAACGTTTTGTAAGATTTCAAAGGAGTGGTGGCACACGCCTTTGATCCCAGCACTCAGGAGGGAGAGGCAGACTGGTCTCTGAGTTCAAGGTCAGCCTGGTGTATAGAGGGAGTTCTAGGACAGCCAGGGCTACACAGAGAAACCGTGTCTCAGAAAACCAATAAATAAACAAATCTTTTGTAAAAAAATATCTAGCAAAATTCAACAAGTATTTATTTTCCATCTCTCTGTGCCAGAACTGGGGTCAGAATAATAGGAAAAGGCCTGAGAGGCAGAAGCCCAGAGCTTGGCATTATCTGCCTCTACCATTTCCCTGGCCAACTTTTTAAAAATGTTTTTAAAGTATTTAGTTTTATTTTATTTTATTTCATGTGTGTGTGTGCCTGAGTGAGTGTCTGTGCACTGTGTGCTTGAAGTGCCTGTAGAGATCATCAGATTTCCCTGGAACTGGAGTCACAGACGGTTGTGAGCCTCCGTGTCGGGACTGGGAATTGAACCCAGGTCCTCTGGAAGAGCAGCCAGTGCTCTTAACCCTTGAACCATCCCTCCAGCCCTGGCTTATGATCATGAGCAACTTATGTTTTCTGGGTTTCAGTTTTATCACCTGACTATAAATTCTAACTAAGACAGTATGGCTGTCTTCAGATAGTGGGAACCAAGATGATGGAGTTGATCTGAGCCACAGTACTGGTCACCAGTGCCACCCTCTGGGTGCTAGCATCAGATAGATCTGGGTTCAGATCCCGCCTCTGCCACTGAATAGACAAGCCTTGAGCTTTTCATCTGTCCAGTGGGGTAATGAGTCCTGCCTCATTGGCCCATCACTTCAGTGTGTAAAGTCCTGATACAAAATTAGTGCTTAAAAATAATAAGTTGAAAAAAATAATGATGATGATGATGATGATGATGATGCAGCTGTAGCTTAGCTGGTAGAGTGATCGCCTAGCATACACAAAGACCCTGGGCTGGAACGGTATAAAACCTCCAGTGTTGGCACCTGGGAGGTGGATGCTGGAAGGTCAGAAGGTCAGGATGAATTGCAGTTAATACTTATGGAGAGCTTCCTTAGTGGGAAACTCTACACTGTGACCAGATTTGCTCCCCTGGCAGGAGAAGGTGCTATTGTCCCCCACCAATTCATAGATAGGAGGTAGGAGGTAGGATGTAGGAGATAGATAGTTGAGAGAGAGAGATGGAGAGAGAGCCCCACCCAGGAAGAGAAATGGCTCAATAAATAACAAAACCACGAGGTGGCTGTGCCATGGTAGGATCCACACAGAGGGCAGGATGTGCAGGCCGTCTGGTTTGATGGTGAGGAGAGCAGTGGGGCAGGGATGCAGCAGGCTGGGGATCTCCACCCAGCTCAAGGCCTTAAGGTTGACAGGTGTACAAAGTGTTTGAGTTTTCTCTCGCGCCTCAGCTGGGATTGCTCCCACACCATCAGTTGGCTCTGCCCAGGGCTCACATTCACTGTTAGGCAAAAGTGTCTCCTGTACATGGCATTCACGGACCCCTGCATGCAGCCTGACGTGTGTGAATACACTCTCGGCTGCCGTGGGTGGACTTCTTGGAGACAACCCACTATGCCCAAAGAGGCAAACCAGCTATGCCTGGAGATGTGTTGGGGTGCAAGGAAAAGAGAGGTATAGACACCAAACCAGAGATTCATAAATGCTAGGCTAGCCCTCTGTCCCAGAGCTGCATTCCTGCCTGGGCACCACAGGCTTGCAAAGCTTTCACTAAAAAGCTCCACTGGCTCATGAGAACCAAGGCTTTGTGGATCTGCAGATCTCTGTGAGTTGGTGGCCAGCCTGGTCTACAAAGCAAGTCCAGGATAACCAGGGCTACACAGGAAAACCCTGTCTCAAAAAAAAAAAACAACAAAAGAATTAGTCACCCTAGGTCCCACCTGGCCTTCATCACCTCTGGCATAAAATCTTCAAGCCCTTGCTCTAGTTTAAAGACCCAGCAGCTGAGCTGGTGTGAACCAGGCTGCCCCTGCCATTGCCTCAGGCAGCATGCCATCCCTGTCCACTTCTGCACAGCTCCCCGAACCCTCCCCGAACCATCTCAAGGTATTCCAAGGTCTGGTCCTCCTTCGGAGGCCTAGCTTCTCCAAGCTAATGCCTCTGGCTTCTAGTCCCAACACAGACACCACTTCCTAAGCTGCCGTGACAAGGCCAGGCTTCTCGTTTTACTCCCGTTTCCACTTTGGTTTGGTTTATATCTTTCTCCTCCATGACCCTCTCACCCCCCACCCCCACCCCCGACCTTGTCACCCTCTGTTGTTGCACAGGGAAGGGCTTTGTCCCCACACTCATGGATCCACAGTAGGGATGGTGGGTGGGATCATGCCTGGCGAGGTTTGTTTAAAGGTCTCTTTCCTTACTACCTAGGGCCAAGCTGGAGAGGGAGAGGGATCGAGCCAGGGTTATAGGAGGAAGTCACGGGGAGATGTCCCAGGACACACAGCGGGAGCGGCGACTCTTGCAGCTGCACATGTGTGAGGTGAGGTGCAACCCGCAGTGAGGATGTATTGGGTGTGTTTCCTGTTTGCCTCTTCCAAACCCTCAAGGCTCCGTCACAGACCCGAGGGCTGGCCACCTGGCCTGTAGGATGTTACCAAGGTGCAGTCATGGCCAAGAGGGTTAGCCCTGGGGAAGGGAACAAAACCCCTGTCACCAGGATCCGGCTCACTTCACACTTCTTGTCCCGTCCTTCATCAGTACCTTGTCAAAGCTGGAGAGAGTCAGGTGAAGCAAGGTCCAGACTTTCTCCAGAGCCTCATCAAGTTCTTCCATGCCCAGCACAAGTAAGTCTCTCCCCGCCTTCACCCTTAATGCTTTGGGGGAGCAGGACAAATCACCCCTTGTGGGTTGGAGACCCTCCAGGTCTCTGTATGTCTGGATCTTGTGAGCAACACTCTTTTACGTAGACGCCACTTTATAAATTACTCGCCGTGGTTCAAGCGCTACGGATTGGCCATGGTGATCTCACCCATCCCCCAACAGCCCCTGAGCAGATGCAGCATGTTCCATATTTTGTAGGCGGCAGAACTGAGGCCCAGTTATCAAACTCTTGAAATTAGGCTGTGATACCTGCACACCCAGGGGTGCCCTGGGGGGACCTTCCCCAACTTTCGGCCTCATCTTCATTTCCATCCCTCCCTGGTTCTTTGTTTGGTTCTGGCCTTTCTTAGCTTCTTCCAAGATGGCTGGAAGGCAGCTCAGAGCCTGTCCCCCTTCATCGACAAGCTGGCAGCCTCAGTCCACGGGGTAAGTCCTGCCCCTCGCTCAGTTGTGTGGTTAGACCCCACCCCTTCCGGAAGCTGAGAGTGTGGAGTGCTGACTCCCATCCTAGAGTGATAGGAGTCCCAGCGCACTGGGTCAGGCTGTGCCCTGCAGCCACTTCTCACTAACCACGGATCTTGTTCTCTGCCCCCGTAGCTTCGGCATGCTCAGGAGGAGGAACTGCAGAAGCTCACCCAGCTCCGGGACTCCCTCCGAGAGATGCTGCATCTGGACAGCAGAGAGGTCAGGCCCTGAGCCATTCTAAAAGAGATGTCTGACCCATCCACCACATCCTGGCATATGGGGGGAGGGAGGGAGGGAAGCCCCCAAACATCCCCCGAGGAGCAGTGCAGCACGGGGCTCTTCCCTCCCAGACACCCTGAAGTCTCCTTTGCATGTCTGAGGGGCAGGAGCACCTAAACCGGAAGAACTCAGGGGCCGGTTACAGCATCCACCAGCACCAAGGCAACAAGCAGTTTGGGACTGAGAAGGTGGGCTTCCTGTACAAGAAAAGTGATGGGTGAGTGACTTAGAGAGCCGAGGCAACTTGCCCAAAGGCACTCAGTTAGGAAATGAAGGTTGGAGAAGCTGTCCCAATGACTGTTCTTACATCCCTGGGTACCATTTTTGCACACTCTGATGGCCTACAATTATCAAAGGGAATGTGACTCTTTGCTAAAGGCCACTGAAGATTATTCTTCAAGAATTGTAGCAACAAGGCTATCTATGGCACATGCCTTCAGTGCCAGCATTTGGGAGAGTGAGGCAGGGGACTGCCGTGAATTGGATGTCTCGCAGCAGTTAAGACTTACCAAGTGCAGCCGGGCACGGTGGCGCACACCTATAATCCCAGCACTCGGGAGGCAGAGGCAGGTGGATTGCTGTGAGTTCGAGGCCAGCTGGGTCTACAAAGCAGGTCCAAGACAGCCAAGGCTACACAGAGAAACCTTGTCTAAAAAAAAAAAGACTTACCAAGTGCACAGGGGGAGGAGGTCCCCTTCAGTCACAGTCATAGGGGAGGGGAGTAAGGGGAAATGGGAAGGAGGGAGGAATGGGAGGATACAAGGGATGAGATAACAATTGAGATGTAATATGAATAAATTAATAAAATATATTTTTTAAAAAAACTTACCAAGTGCCAGGTGTGGTGGCACATGCCATTAATCTCAGCACTTGGGAGGCAGAGGCAGGCAGATAGATGAGCTTTGAGGCCAGCCTGGTCTACAGAGTGAGTTCAGGACAGTCAAGGCTACACAGAGAGAAACCCTGTCTCAAAAAACCAAACAAAAAAGATTTACCAAGAACTTGATATGCTTTCCTCCTTGTCCTCCAAACAGTATACTGAACATGCACAGACATGAAAATATTGACTGTTCCTTACTTCCTAGTGTTGACTTTGTATTTTAAAAAGGCCCAGGTGGGTGGCCTAGAGGCTAAAGGCGCTCACTGCTGTGCTTGTGTTCAACCCCCAGGGTCCATGTGGTAGAGAGAGAACTGGCTGCCTTACTCTCTCTATTGCTGTGAAGAGATACCATGACCAAGGGAACTTATGGAAGAAAAAGTTGATAGGGGGTTTACTGTCCTAGCTGGCGGTCTATGGCCATCATAACAGACAGCCCGGGGCAGCAGGCAGGCAGGCTTTGGTAGCCAAGAACTCACATCTCACCCACAAGCGCAAAGTAGGAAAAGAGCTAACGGAATGGCATGGGCTTTTGAAACCTCAAAGCTCCCCCTACCCAGTGATGTATTCATCTCCCCCGACAAGGCCACACCTCCTAATCCTTCCCAAGCAGTTCTACCAACCGGAGACCAAATGTTGAAACATGAGCCTGTAATATGGGTCAGTCTCATTCAAACCACCACCGTAACTCCCTCGCGTTATCCTCTGCCCCCCAATTTCTGTGCTCTGGCATTCCAACACACAAAGTAAGTAAGGATGCTGGGCGTGGTGGTGCACACCTGCAATCCCAGCACTCAGGGTGGCAGAGGCAGGCAGATCTCTGAGTTCGAGGCCAGCTTGGTCTACAAAGCGAGTCCAGGACAGCCAAGGCTACACAGAGAAAGCCTATCTCAACAAACAAAAACCAAACCAACCAAATAAACAATAAGTGAAGTTGTGAGTTGTGCCTCTTCCATCAGGCTAGAAGCTCTCAGGGTATCAGAATCAGAGTGACCTTTAGAATAGGAGTTCTAAAGTATGGGCCTTTCCGCCCATCATACTTGGAGCTTCTCGAGGGCAGGGAGTGGCGAGGCACAGTGGGCGGGAAGGGAAGATGTCGTATATTCTGTTCTCTGACACAGGGGAATTAGATGTGAGCCACTGGTCACTGTTTTTCTGTCCTTCTGGGCCTTAGGATCCGAAAAGTCTGGCAGAAGAGGAAGTGTGGAGTCAAGTATGGCTGCCTGACCATCTCACACAGCATGGTGAGGCCTCTTAGGGGTTCTGAGCAGACAGGCGCCAAGCCCTTGTGTAGAATGGCCCTCTGATCTTAGATCCAGAGTACTCGAGATCCCTCTCGGGAGAAAGGATGCATCCAAAGGTCCCTCTCACTTAGGACCCTCCCAGGAGGACCCACAGGCCCAGAGGATAACATGATGTCCCTCCACCCTCACACTCCCACAGATCAACCGGCCCCCAGTGAAGCTGGCCCTGCTGACGTGCCAAGTGAGACCAAACCCTGAGGATAAAAGGTGCTTCGACCTGGTGACCCGTGAGTAGTCTATGCTGGCCCCACACTGCCCAGAGTGTCGCTCCTAAGGGATGGTAGCCAGGACTGGGGCTATATTCAGGGCACCAAGGAGTCAAAGCCTAGCACTGCAGGCCTAGGACTCCAAGAGCTTGTTACTCACAGGATCTCACCTGCCATCCACCGAATACAGAAGCACACCTGCCTCCTGTATATATACAAAGTATGATGGTCACGTGGAGCACGTTTGAATGGCTCTGGCCTATCTGGCTTTTGAAACCGATTTACCTTTTTTGTGGCTCTGGCAGTAGGGGGCTTTCCTGCCAGGCTTTAGGGAAGTGAATGCAGGTTGGGAAAGAGCTGGCCTCTCAGGCCAGGCATGTAGCTTGTACTGCCTAGCATGCATGATGTTCTGCGTTCTGTGCTGAGAATCACGTAACACTAAGTGTGGTGGTGCACACCTGTAATCCCAGCAGCGAGATCAGAAGTTCAAGGCAATCCTCAGCTACATGGGGAGTTTAGGCCAGCCTGGGCTACATAAGATCTTGTCTCATTAAAAAAAAAAAAAAAAAAAAAAAAAGGCTCTTGTCTTCAGGGAACCCGCTTAATGATTTATTTTTATCTTATGTGTATTGGTATTTTGCCTGCCTGCATGTCTGTTAGATCCCCTAGAACTGGGGTTACAGAAAGCAGTGAGCTGCCCTGTGGGTGCTGGGAATTGAACTTGGGTCCTCTGGAAGAGCAGCCAGTGCTCTTAACCACCGAGCCGTCATTCCAGACAGGGAACGCTCTTGAAAGGAGTGAGAAAGGGATCCAGGAGCCAGGCGTGGTGGCGCACGCCTTTAATCCCAGCACTCGGGAGGCAGAGGCAGGTGGATCGCTGTGAGTTCGAGGCCAGCCTGGTCTACAAACTGAGTCCAGGATGGCCAAGGCTACACAGAGAAACCCTGTCTCGAAAAACCAAAAAAAAAAAGGCATGTAAGACACCAGACTTACAAGGGACTTCACACAGGAGCAAGTGAGAGGCAAGGCCTGGAACTGCCTTTTCATGGTCTGGACCTTGTTCCCTGAAGGTAGGGACTGGTGTGGTTCTGGAAGCAAGGTGCAGTGTGGTTAGAGCCTTAGCCACAACAGCTCAGGAACTGGTAGGGCTAGGTGAAGGGAGAGAAGTAGGAAGCAAGGAAAACAGAGCTGGGTGGTGGCTGAAGGTAAAGGTCGTGTTGTGCTTGAGCTCCATGGGGTGGGGATGCTGTGCACTGATCCCGAGTCATACAGACAGCCTTTTTGGGGGGCCCCTACTTTGAAGATGACTTGGGAAGGTGGCGACACTCCCTTAGGAGTGCCTGATCTCAGGCTCCACAGTTTGTCCTGGGGAAGGCCTGCAGGATCTGTGGGCTTTGATAACCTTTTCTCTCGCCCACAGACAACCGTACATACCACTTTCATGCAGAGGACGAGCTGGAGTGTGAGGCGTGAGTGCCAGCTCTGGGCTAGCAGTGGTGGGGCAGTGCGTGCGGGGGGAGGGAACTCGGTCCACACCTGTCCCCAACCGGCTCGGTCCATCTTCCCAGGTGGGTGTCAGTGCTACAGAACAGCAAGGACGAAGCCCTGAGCAGCGCCTTTCAGGGGGAGCCCAGCGGCGGCCAGTGGTCTTGGGGCGGCAGTAGATTGGATGGGGAGCCCCACGACCTCACCAAGATGCTCGTTGCTGAGGTGAAGAGTAGGCCCGGGAACGACCATTGCTGCGACTGTGGGGCTGCAGGTCAGCGGTGGGGAAGCTTTGGTGGTTGGGGGGCGGGCCGTGGGAGAAGGGGTTCTGGGCTGTAGGCTTCCGCTCCGCTCCTCTGCAGACCCCACGTGGCTCAGTACCAACCTGGGCGTGCTCACCTGTATCCAGTGCTCGGGTGTCCACCGCGAGCTGGGCGTGCGCTTCTCCCGCATACAGTCGCTCACCTTGGACCTCCTGAGTCCCTCGGAGCTGCTGGTGAGAACAGGGGCAGAGAGACTGTTAGAGGTGTGGTGGGACCGGAAGGGTTTGTGAGGCCGAGCTTGGCTAACTGGGAATGGATCCAAAGTAACCAGAGTCGGGTTGGTAGGGGCGGTGCATGGGGAACTGTGGGGGAGGCACGGAGCTTGGAAGGCTGAACCTTGCCAGGAACTCTGTCCTAACACCAAATTTACCCGCTGACTCGCCACTCACACTGTGCTGTGCCTCCAGCTGGCTTTGAACATCGGAAACTCCCGCTTCAATGAAGTCATGGAGGCCCGTCTGCCTTCCCATGGCAGCCCCAAACCCTCTGCTGAGAGTGACATGTAAGGACAGTCTCAAAAGGGGGGTGGGGTTGCTAGGTCTCCAGTTCCCAGGGTCTAAGAGGAATCTGGGGTCAGAAGGCTGGGGAGAAAGGAGCTCCCCTTAACACCCTGGGCCTTGAAGTTAACAGGATACCAGATTTTCCTGGAGGGTAGTAGTTCCAGAAGTTACTGTGTGGAAAAACTTCTGGGGACCTGTGATTCTCTATTGTCTTTGTAGGAGCAGCCGAAGGGATTACATCGTAGCCAAGTATGTGGAACACAGGTTTGCACGCCAGTCCACACCTGAGCCCCAGAGGCTATGGTCGGCCATCTGCAGCAAGGACCTCCTGTCAGTACTGGAGGCCTTTGCCAATGGGCAGGACTTTGAACAGCTGCTGCCAGGGCCTGATGGGCAGGTGCGAGTCCCTCCCAGGGCCACTTATAACACACCTGCACTCACTTACTCCTCAGACCTCCTCTAGGACCAGCTGTCACCACCTTCTACCGTCTGCTCAAGTCTCACCCACTCAGTGCGGAAAGAGAACAATTCCAGGCAGGCCAACCTAGATCCGAATCCTGGCTGTGTCTTTTCCAAGCTGCGCGACCCAGGGCAGTTACCTAACTTCTCTGGGTCCGGTTTCCTTGTTTATAAAATGAGTTAGCAATAGCCACAGAAGTGGGAAGGCCAGGTCTGATTAGAGCAGTGAAAGCCACTGCCTCAGGAGGAGCCGCTGTGAGTAGCCATTTAAAACTGGAGTTATGAGACTGGAGAGAGGGCTCGGCTGCCAAAAGCACTGGCCGTTCTTCCCAAGGACCTAGGTTCAATTCCCAGAACTCCCGTGGAGGCTCACAATTGTCTGTCACTCCAGTTCCAGGGGATCTGATGCCCTCTTCTGGCCTCTGTGGGCACTGCATGCATGTGGTTCTAGAACTTGTAGGCAAAATGCCCATGCACATGGGGGTGGGGAAGGAAGCAATCTTTAAAAATCAAACGCGGGCTGGAGAGATGGCTCAGCGGTTGGGAGCACTGACTGTTCTTCCAGAGGACCCGGGTTCAATTCCCAGCACCCACATGGCAGCTCACAACTGTCTGTAACTCCAAAATCTGACACCCGTAGACATACAATACACATAAAATAAAAATAAATTAATTAAAAAAAAATCAAAACACATGAAGTTACTGGCTGGGGGCGTAGCTCAGTGATGGAGCATGGTGAGCTTATCCTGTAAGGCCCTGCACTGGCCCTTAGCCCTAGAGGAGGCGGAGCAGGGTGTCTCTGAACTGTTTAACTGAAATCTTCACAGGCCACCCAGTGGGCAGTGAGGGCATAGCGCTTGAGTGAGGGTGGCAGCATGGGCCCGCTAGGGAGGCCAGAGAGACCTCAGTGAGGAAGTGGGAGAAAAGGGGAGCCCCAGACAGGTGAAGATTTGGGAACGCCTTCCCCTAGGGCGGAGGAGAAGCCACTGAGGGAAGCCATAAGGGACTGGCTGGGTTCCTAATGTGAGGGTCTGTCCAGCTGGTCTCATCTAATTGGGATTTCTGACCACTTCATACTCAAGAGATGTTGGGGCAACAAGGATTCAAGAGGGCAGCACTGGGTTGAGAGCAAGTAACAGGGGGAACTCATGCATGTATATGTGTGTTCAGGCACCCGGAGAACCCGCCCTGCACTTGGCCGTCAGAGTCGCCTGCCAGGCTTCCCTACCCCTAGTGGACTTCCTCATCCACAACGGGTGAGAGTCCACTGCCGTCAGCAACCTTGCTGTCCCCCCAACTCCATCCTTGCCTCCTCCCTCTTTTCCTGGGACTTTGACACCCTCTACCACCACCTCCCCCACCCCCCCCCCACCTCCTGCTTGCATGTTCCCCTCCCGGAACCTCCCTGCAACCCCCTCCTCCTAGTGGCCACTTGGATACCAAGGCTGCAGACGGAAACACCGCCCTTCACTGCGCTGCACTCCACGGCCAGCTGGACTGTCTCAAGCTGCTGCTGAAAGGGAGAGCTCCCGTGGGAGCAGGTGCGGCTTGACGCCTCCTCCAGACTCCTTTCCGACCGCCCCTCGTGTAGGGCTTTGTACCTTCACTGACAGCGAGCACACACTGCAGTAACACTCCTCCTCCTGGCTTGCTTCTGCCCTCCTCTGTGGCCCCCCGGGGTGGGGGTTGTCATTCATTTCTTGAGCCTCAACCTCATCTGTAAAACGGGAGTTTCACAGAGCTAGCGAGCCTACCAAAAAAAGGTGTGGATGGAGCAAATCGAGCGGAATCTCAGTACTTGTGATGCAATTGCTGCACGTGTCTGACCCCATGATAAGTGATCTGCACTGTTAGTTGGTGAATCTTCACAGCCTGGTCAGGCAGTTTCAAGTACCATATCCATTTTATAGATGAGACGATTAAGACCCAGCAAGTCTAAGCAGACCATCCAAGGCCACACAGGAGAAAGTCGCAGAGCCAGTTTTCATACCCAGATAGTCAGATTCAGAGGCCCATATTAACCTCTAAGCGGTTTCAATGTCTCCTTGATTCTGACTATGACCTTGGATTTGCCCTTGACAGTAAATGATGCTGGAGAGACGGCTCTGGACATAGCCAGGAAGAAACAGCACAAGGAATGCGAAGAGCTGGTGAGCCTGAGGGTAGAGGCTGGCCTCTAACCTTTCTGCACCCCTGTTAGCCCTCTGACATGGCAAGCCTTTGGTTTTGGCAGCTGGAGCAGGCACAAGCAGGGACCCTCACCTTCCCTCTCCACATGGACTACCCTTGGGGACATTTCACGGAACACGGTTTTGACAGTGAGGAGGATGAGGAAGAGAAGGTAGGCTCAGCCCCTTCCCCTCTGGACAGCACCAGACGAAAGCCATATTGGGGCTGCTGTGGGAAGGGGCAGGCTGAACTGTGGAAACCAAGATGGCCTTGTCCCCTCCCCACAGCACTGCCATGTGAAGCTCCCAGCGCAGGCATGCTGGGCCAGTGGGAGGCTGCACGTCAGCAACAAGACCTATGAGACCGTTGCTAGCCCAGGGCCAGCCACCTCTCAGAGCCAGAGTGAGGACAGCCCTCCACCCCTGCCCATCAAAAACTCTTCCCGGACCACATTCCCTGGGCGAGCCGGACATTCCAGTGGAGGTACAGCTGGCTGCCCATAAGTATTGTGATCAAGCCATTTATTGAGGGACTGCTGTGTGGGGCCCTGAGCTGCAAGTGCGAGGCAGAGCCAAGTGTGCTGGCTTGTGTTTGTGACTCTAGCTTTCAGGACACAGAGGCAGGAAGTTCAGGACCATATTCAGCTATCTACTGAGTTCAAGACCAGCTTGGGGCTGAGGGGGCAGGGCGGCAGTGAATGCACACACCTTTAATCCCAGCACTCAGGAGGCAGAGGCAGGTGGACCTCTGTGAGTTCGAGGCTAGCGTGGTCTACAAAGTGAGTCCAGGACAGCCAAGGCTACACAGAGAAATGCTGTCTTGAAAAACCAACACCGCCCCCCCCCCCCAAAAAGCTAAGCATTAGCGGAGAGTGAGTCTAGTGAGGAGATGAAGACTGGGAAGCAGTTGGTCACACTAGAAAGTGGTAACCCATCCCAGCAGGCCCAGGCTGGGTCCTTCACAAACTGTT
This sequence comes from Acomys russatus, assembly GCF_903995435.1. NCBI lineage: Eukaryota > Metazoa > Chordata > Mammalia > Rodentia > Muridae > Acomys > Acomys russatus. Next base: position 30,336,899 of record NC_067165.1, read on the forward strand.
CTCTGCAGCTCCTAGCAGAGAGCAGAGCCTGGCTGTGCTTGAGGCCTGTGTGAGATGAATGGAGCTTGTTCTGGGAGTCCAGAGAGAGAGATAAAGGGAGGGGCAGGTCCCGTTGGAGCTGGCAGTGGGTTAGAAGGACTCCCTGAAGGAGGGGAGGCCTAAGCTGGGTGTGGGGGATGGGCAGGAGGCCCAGGCTGAGGAGAGGGGTGAACAGAAACAGCACAAGCCATCATGATTAGTGGGGGTGACCACATGATTCTACTACATGAGAGCCCAGGGGTGACAAAGAGGCTGGAGAGTCGGGGAAGAGCCATGGGGACCCTACAAGCCAAAGTCCCCAAAGAGGGAAGCCTTTCTAACTTTGTTCATTTATGCTGTCTGCATGTACACCTTTCTGCCAGAAGAGGGCATCAGATCTCTTTATATATGGTTATGAGCCACCACGTGATTTCTGGGAATTGAACTCAGGACCTCTGGAAGAGCAGCCAGTGCTCTTAACAGCTGAGCCATCTATCTCAGCAGCCCAGCATTTCTACTTTTTTTTTTTTTTTTAAATAGTTTTTCAAAACAGGGTTTCTTTGTGTAATCCTGGCTGTCCTGGGACTCACTCTGTAGACCATGCTGGCCTCGAACCCACAGAGGTCCACCTGCCTCTGCCTCTCTGAGCACTGGGAATAAAGGTGTGCACCATCGCGCCCAGCTGCTTCTACTTTCTAATTACAGGGGAACAACTGAAAACAAGCTTTGTTACTTTGTGGTTCTAGATCACTCGGACATTCGCAGCCTGAGATCAGAGTCTCCTGAGGCCTCAGAGAACCGCAGCAGCCCAGCATCTTCCTCCTCCAGCCTCACCAGCTCTTTGGAACCTGGGGGGTTGAGCCAAGCCCCAGCCAGCCCTGAAGAAGGCTGCCAGGAGCCACCAGGCACCTCCCGCCCTGTACCGGCATCTGGAGCCACCCCTACTGAGGTGTATCTCCCTGTCAAGTTCAGGTTGGTAAGGGCCTGGCTGTGCCACCCAGCATGTGTCCTGGCTCTCTGAGCATGCGTCAGCTTCCTCACCTGAACAGTATCTGCTGAAGCCTGGGTCATAGTCTTACGCTAGGAGCCAAGTTGTAGGCTGGACCTGGATGGAGGACGCGTTACCTTTTCCTCTTCCAAACCACCTGCTTTCAAATCTGGCCAGAAGAGCCAAAGAGGAGACAGGGCTTGGGCTGCTGAGGATGATGGGAGGAGAAAAGGCTTTGCCCCATCTGCATGGTTCCTTCTTAAGGGCTCAGTGAAATCTATACCGGTCCCCAACTGCAACCCAGGAGCCAATGGCCTCTCTTCTCTGCAAACCTTTTTTTTTTTTTGTCTAGATTTGAGTTTGGGGAGAACTGGACTTGGGAACATCCTCAGAGGCCTCTGGGGAGAGGTCAGTTCCAGACCGCCATGGTCTGTGAAGATGCAGCCTAGGGGCCTGGTAGACTGGTTCCCTTTCACCAACCCCCAACCTTGTCTACCTGGGTCCCTCTGAGGGGCTCTGGGCAAGCAGGGTGACATTGGCCATCTCTCCCTTCCAGCTCAGAGAGCACTCGATCCTACAGACGGGGAGGCCGGAGTCTGGAAGACAGTCCCTCTGCCCGGCAGCCTCTGTCTAGAAGGAACATTCTGGTAGGAGCACTGGTGTGTGGTTCCAAGTGTAGGTGCCCAGGCCGTAGAGTTGGTCAAGAGCAGGCAGAGAGGGGAGGGAGGCTTTGCTCCGAGTTGGCCACACTGTGGACCGAGGTGGCTGTTGTTAAGCCTGGTGCCACCTGCCTGCTCTAGCCCAGGACTGTGTGATACAGAGTGAAGCCTGGCTATAGCATTTTCCCAGAGAAAAGGCACAAGGAGATTTAAATGTCACCTTCACTCTTCTCCTCCCAGGTTGGCCTCACAGAAGGAGATGATGGCTCAAGGACCGGGGTTCTCCCAACAAGTTCCCTGCAACTTTTGCATGACTAGTTCCTTGGTGACCCCTCTGCATGGCCCACACTGGACCCCAACAGTCAGAGCTGGGACTTGAGCCCATAGAGTGCTCCCCTTCCTTTTGTGAGCCATGCCCCTCCCAAGGACACTGGCCCTTCTGTGTTGGGGCTGATGTCCTGGGCCAGGCAGCTCTGGAGTTAGACCTGAGAATGCCTGCTCTGGGTTAAGTTACCCAGCCCTCCATCCTTACCATACCAAGATTGTGTTTCTTCCGACAAGGGTGGGACCCACTTGCCACCATTTATTCCCGGGCACTGTCTTGTGGCCACTCATCAGTCTGATGAATTCCAGCTTTATGTCCAGACTGTTGCTAGGCACTATGGATGCCACATCCTGCAGGTGTGGTTTCTCACTGGAAAGCTGGTCTCAAGGACGGACTCGGAATGAACAGAGCCAGGTTGCAGAGGTTGGCTCTGCGCGCAGGGGCAGGACCGGCATCAGCTGGTCTCCTGTCTCATCACTGCAGATGTTACACCCCAGTTCTGGTACGCTGAGGTCTATACTGCACAAGCTAATGTACTCTGAATGCCTCCTTTAGAGGGAGAGCCTTGCCCTCCTTGGGGTCTGCACTGTGTTCCCCAGTCTGGAAATAGATTGCAACTCACCTGTCTACCTGCCTTGATTCAACAGAAAGGAAAGGAATGGTCTGGGTTGACTGATCCTACTTCTCTCACTTTTCGCTTGATCAAATCAGAAGTCTGGGGGAAGTGAGGGACCGAGAAAGGAGTCGGAGAGATAAAAGGAACTTCAAAGGGTCTGCTTTCCAGCACCAGAGGTCCCACCATTGCTCAGCCCCAATTACAAAACTAGACTGCCAGCAACCACGAACAGCTCTGTTTTTCAGCCCCTTGATGGCTGGATCCTGCAGGAGTGGGCCAAGCCAAACAGGGGAGACCAGAGGGTACCCAGTGAATGGCCAGCAGTCTGGCTAGGAGTTGAACTGTTGACCCTGAAGGCTGGGATGTCCCTTGGTCCTAAAGAAGCAGTTAGTTCTTGAGCCCCCAGGGTCAGCATTTGTTCATCATCTCACTTATTATCTTGCTCATCTCTAATAAAGAATTCTTGGGGGAGGGATGAATCCCCCTGGTTTCACTGACAGGTTCTTGGTGGGGGGCTTGCTTTGGATTTATTTATTTTATTTTATTTTTTGGTTTTTCGAGACAAAGTTTCTCTGTGTAGCCTTGGCTGTTCTAGACTAACTTTGTAGACCATGCTGGCCTTGAACTCACAGCAATCGCCTGCCTCTGCCTCCCAAGTGCTGGGACTAAAGGTATGAGCCACCACCACCTGGCTCACTTACGGGTTCTAAAGAGTAATAGAGAAATGGAAAAACTGTTGGGACTTGCTTTTCTTTTCCCTGGCCCAGGTGAGGACCATGGCTGGTTAAGAATAGTGGTCAGTTTTGCCCCAGGGGGTATTTGGTATAGCAAACCGATCCCAACCGGAGAGTGCATCCCTGAGGTCAGGGGTCCTGTTGAGCATCCTCCAGCGCGGCATCATCCTCCAGCGCGGCATCTCTCTGTCTTGTGCTGCTGTAATAGAGTGATGGAGGAAAGCACTGTCTACAGTAAAGAGTTTTATTGGCCTCAGGTTCTGCGATCTCCGTCACAGCATCGCAAGGAAGTGGAAAGCAAGCACCTATGCCCAGTGCTCTCCATTTGCTGCATTGTAACTCACTTTTGTCAGCACTCACTCCCTTCCAGGGCAGTGGCCCTGTGACACAATTGCCTCTTAAGTAGGTGCTGCCCCGTAAAAGCTGAGTCACCATTCAACATCGCCACACCAGGAACCAAGAAAACACACTCGAACCATGTGCTCATGGTGGCACCTGGTGTTCGGCTCATCCGTAGTCCCTACCATAGCCCCTCTTGATCACTCTGAAATGATAAGTTAGGCAAAGTAGTTGTGGGGTGACCCCTGGGAGTATGCCAAAGGGAGAAACGAGGCAGAAGGTCAGCAAGCAGTAAAGCTGGTAGGGAGAAAGCTGTTGGGAAAGTGCTTGCCATATAGGCTCGATGTGAGTTCAGATCTGCAGGGCTTATGCAAAAAGGATGCATTGCACTCCTGGTTCTGTGGAAGCGGACACAGGAGGATCCCAGGGGCATGCTGACATCTCCACTCTCAGTGAGAGACCCTGTCTCGAAAAATCGGGTGGTGGTGCTGGAGAGATGGCTCAGCTGTTAAGAGCACCGACTGTTCTGCCAGAGGACCAGGGTTCAATTCCCAGCACCCACATGGCAGCTTACAACTCTAATTCCACTTCCAGGGGATCTGACATATATGCAGGCAAAACACCAATGTACATAAAAACTAAGATGGCTAGCAACTGAGAAATGCACCCATCAATCTCTGGCTGCCATGTGCACTCATGCGCATAGACACACGAAAGCATAAAGGATGCTGGCATTGTGGCACAGATCTGTAATTCCAGCACGCTGGAGACTGAGGCAGGGACAGTGAGTTAGGAAACAGCCTCCGAGCTGTCCCTTGTAGAGTAAAGAATGGGGCGTTTACCACTGATGCTGGGCCCCTCTAGGGATATCAGTTCCCTGCCTAACCCCCAAAGCTCACAGGGAGAAATGCCAAGTGGCAGCTGTGTGCCATGATTGTGTGCACGTGACCTCTCAGGTGGGCAGAGGGGATGTCGTGGGTCCCACCAGTGCTGGCTACATCCCAGGACAGTGTCAATGAGGTCTTCCTTTTGCATAATACGATTGGAAATGGTTTCTTAGGGTCCTTCGTGCTTATGTTGGCCAAGTGGCCTCCCAGAAGCTCCAATCAAAACATTGGCTTTGTCCACGAGGTGCTGAGGCCCCGCCCTTCCCCTGCCCAAGCTCTCCACATCTCCGTATGGCAGCCACTCACTTTTCAGTTCCTCCACCGCTGCCACGCCAGCGACCCTCCCATCTCCAAACTTTGTACAACGAGTGCTCCGGGAGGGCTGTCTTGGATATTTACAGTATAAATACTGGATAAATACAGTACGTGCTCAGTAAATAGAAGCACATGCTGCCTCCTTAATTACACAGACCTCCCTTCCCCCCCTGACCAAACTCCCACTCGGCCCTTTGCTGCAATAAATTTCACTTCTTGAGAGGGGATGACGCCCCAGCTGGGCCGTCCAAGTGCCCTCCCCCCCCCCCCCCGCCTTACCTCACCCCAGCTGTGATAAATCCAGTCCTCTTTAATGGATATTTTGCCCAACCTGCTGCAGGAGGTCTTTCTTGCTAGTTGATTTTTTAAGTTTGTTGAATGGAAAAAACAACAAACCCTTGACATTGCACAGCGCAGTTGGCAGACGGGCGTCCACAACAGGCTGCCTCTGGTTCAGACCTGGTCTCCGAGGTTACCTCAGAAAGTCGGGAGATTTCACAGTGCTCCAAACTCTCATACGCCGTGGGCCCTCCTCTGCCCTCTTTCAGATCAGAGACCTTCGCAGAAAGGTCATTTTCTGTCAGGAGGGAAACTAGGTCTACAGAGGATTCTGGGAAGATTTTTTTTCCACCCGAGAGCAGATGTGAGCAACAACTGAGAGTGGGAGGTACAGTTATTCCCTCCACCCAAAATTACTCTTCCAAGCCCACCCTCTGCGCACCGCCCTGAGAATCACCCAAAGCTTAGCCTTTCAGAGTGGCCCCAGGACTGGCCACAGCACTTTGAGAACTCGTTAGAAAAACAATAAAGTCGATTGGCGGGCAAATGGCTCTGGCATACCTCCTGAGATGCCTGCGCACCACAAGACTTGGGCGCACGAAGGAGCCTAAGTTAGGGCAGAGCTGTCTTTATGACTGCACCGAGATGAATGCACCAACTTTTCCGGGCTTGGGCATAGCCACGAAGCGCTAAATCCCCCCTCAGGGAGCGCAGCGATGCCGAGACCCAGCAGCTCAGAACTTCCCACAGCTGCAATGATACTCCTGGCGAACCCTCATGCCCAAACCTTCCTGCAGCCTGCGGCACCCCTATGAGGGTAGGAGGAGAAGAGCCCCTTCTCCCCAGCCTGGTCCTTCCTCTAGAGGCGCGACCCGCCAGGCTCAGGCAATGTTTGCCCGGGCAGTCCTTGAAGTCTATATTTAGTGCCCGCCACCCCTCCCCCAGTGCTGGGAGGGGCGTGCCCCGCCCCCGTCGGGCTTGAGTGTCTGGTGTGTTTGCGGCCCGTGCCGCTCGCGCTTTGGCGCTCGCTGCTGCCCTGCGCCCCTAACCCCGCGGGGCGTCGTGGTGCAACATGGGCCTGGAAGAGGAGCTGTTGAGAATCGCCAAAAAGCTGGAGAAGATGGTAGCCCGGAAGAAGACGGTGAGGCTGCAGAGTTTGCAACGCAGCCCCCGGGCCTCGGAGGCGCCAGCCACGGGCTTGGTGGGCGTGTCGGCCGTGTGCCCGAAGGGCGCTCAGGGAACACAAGCCAGGAGGCCGGCGGCCAACTGACAGGCAGGGGAGGCCCGGAGCTACTTGCTGGGCGCTTGGGGTGGGCGTGTGCGTGACCAGGTCTGGAGGGGATCGTACAGGGCCCCCCAGGAGAGGCTGGTGCAAGTTAGTGTAGACGGGTCGGGTGCGCTCTTGTGGGCGCGAGGAGAGACACCAACCCGCGGGAGGACTTTGGGAGTCCCGGGACTCCGGGTATGCGCAAGGCGGGGGCATCTACTGTCACGGCAGGAGCTGGAGGGACAAATTCTGGGTGACTCGAAAAAGATAAAGATCAGAGAAACTTGGGCTGAGAAGTGGGCCCCGAGTTGCGAGTTGCGTTTTCATCCCCAGGGAGTGGGCTACGACGCCCGAGCGAAGGGCGGTAGCTGGGGTGCCAGGAGTCTGTTTGCAACTTTTTTCTTGGCCGCGGGATAGGGCCCTGGCGGGCGGAGGTGAACAGGTGCGAGGCGGGGGAAGGAAAGGATGAGACCTGGGTTGCCCCAGCGAAGGAGGTAGGCGAAGGGGATTTGTGGGAGGAGGGTCCACAGGCCTGTGCGAGGGGCTTGGAGCTCCCAGTCCCAGCAGAGCAGAGCTAGAGCCAGACGGAGAGTTAATGTTTGATCTACCTAGCGATCTTTGCCTCAGGCCGGTGGCTAGCTGGCGCCTGTGCCAATTCTGGAGGGCGTGGACTGAAAGGGTGAAGACCAGGGACCCGGTGGCTAAGGACCTCCATCCTGACTCGAGCATAGTTTCTAGCACTGTGTGGTACCAGGACCTGCACTGACTGACTGTACATTCCAGGAAAGTTGGGAATGCTGGGGCCTTGAGAGAGGTTTTCAGACCCAGGAAGAGTGACTGAGGCCTGCGGGGGTGGGGGTGGGGCAAGGAAGGCGTGTCAGACATCCTGCAATAGCTGCTGGTAACAAAGAGAGATGGAAGTGTTGGTACAATGCTCATAGCCGAGGTTTCCTCATCTGTAAGAAGATTGCCTTGAGGAAGGGCATCTCTGGGGCAGTAGGGAGGCGTGCAAAGCCAGTAGCTGCCGTGAGGCAGGCAGGTCAGCCAGAAGAGTAAGGCTTGGTTTTGCATGGCTGGAGGGGGATGTAGAAAGACACTTCGCACCTGCAGCGCTCCCTTCAGCTGTCAGCTTCCTCTGAGTTGCCCCGGGCTTCCCCAAGTCACGGGGCACGCCCCGCAGCTGGAGATGGCAGAGCCCAGCTGGAGATGGCAGAGCCCAGTAAAGGAACAGGAACTACACAGTATTTCAGGTAGACAGGCTATCTAAGCCTAGCCCCTTGCTCACGGCAGACTTGGGCCAGTAAAGGAAGCTTGGGCTTCTGGGTAAAAAAGGATTAGGGGTAGGAGGAAACTGAGAAAGTTTCAGGGCTTTCCGTAGGCTTGGAAAGATCAAGGAGTCTGCCGTGGCTTCCCTGAGTCCTTTAACGCCCTAGGCCAGCTATTCCACTCTCTCCCTTCTCCTCCTCCTTTTTTTTTTTCAAAAAATATTTATTTGTTTATTATTTATACAGTATTCTGTCCACATGTGTGCCTGCCCACCATAAGAAGGCACCAGATCTCATTACAGGTGGTTGTGAGCCACCATGTGGTTGCTGGGAATTGAACTGGACACCTTTGGAAGAACTCTTAACCTCTGAGCCATCTCTCCAGCCCTCCACTCGCCTTTGTTGGACCTCAGTTTCCTCTTCTGTGAAATGGGAAGAGGAAATAGTGCTTCTTGGGCATGGGGGGGGGGGTGGTGGGTTCCAAGGAAGTCCCAGCATTATCTCCAGGAAAGCCACAGCTTCCTTACAGGGCTAATGTGCCTGGACTCTAGCAGGGTTTGGGTAGGCACAGAGCTCTGGCTTTCTGCCTGAGGAAGGCTGGCCTACACTGAGAGTGAAAGTGGGCCCGCCCAATGGTGGTTAGTCCAAGAAGACACACTTCCTGCATGCAACAAGACAGATCCTCCACGTTGCAGCCCAGGGCTGGAATTTGTTTATTCAGTGACTTGGAGCTGTGTCAGATACTGTGAGCCTGCACCAGCTAAATAGCCTGCAGGAGACGACCCGGTGTGCACACACATGTATGTACACATGATAACACATCAACAGAGCCACACACACATGCTACCTACCAAGCAACTTCTACTTGACTGCATGTGAGATGCGGCTCCCGACACTGATAGGACAGGCCTGACACACGTGCCGTACTCTGACAGTTTGCATTAAGGCAGAAAGACACCCCAAAAGTGGACAACGCGGCTTCACTGGGAAATGCAAAGCAAACAGCCTCATTTATACTTTCAGACATCACTACACAGAGACAAACAGACGCCGCATCCTCCAGACAGACTATGTTAGCCACACGGTGAGAGGGGCACACCCAGCGAGATTGGCACGCAGTTTATGAGCCCATCTGTAACACAGCTAGTTCATGGGTGGTGGTACTCTCCAGTGTGACCCAGTCACACAGAAACATGTACTCAGTGCTGGACAGCAAACGACTTAATGCTGACTGGAATCTTCAGGAACTTTGCAAACTTAAACATAGACTTTTTTTTAAAAAACACTAATGTGCTTATAATTAAAAGGAACTCCTTCCCTTTGTGAGTTCGAGGCCAGCCTGGTCTACAAAGTGAGTCCAGGACAGGCAGGACTACACAGAGAGACCCTGTCTTGAAAAACCAAAAGAAAAGAAAAAAAAGAGGGGGGGACTCCTTGCATAGTGTCTTCCCTGCCAGTTCTATCCCATATACCTTCAGGGGGGTCAGGGATTTAAAAAAGGGGGGGGGGGCTGGAGAGATAGCTAAGAGGTTAAGAGCACTGGTTGCTCTTCCAGGAGTCCTGAGTTCAATTCCCAGCAACCACATGGTGCCTCACAACCGTCTATACTGGGATCTGATGCCCTCTTCTGGCATGTAGGTGTACATGCAAATAGAACACCGTGTGTGTGTGTGTGTGTGTGTGTGTGTGTGTGTGTGTGTGTGTAAAATAAACACCTTGGGCCAGCAAAAACGGCTCAGTAGATAAAGGTGCTTTCCATTAAGCCTAGTGAACTGAATTCAGAGCATGTGGTGAACTGGGCAGGGTGGCTCACACCTTTAATGCCAGCACCCGGGAGGTAGAGGCAGGTGGATCTCCGTGAGTTTGAGGCCAACCCAGTCTATAGAGTAAGTTCCAGGACAACCAAGGCAACACAGAGAGAAAACCAGCCTCAAAACACCAAACTAAAGCAAACCAAACCAAAACATGCAGAGAAAGAAGACAGCTGCCTTCAGTGGGTCGTCCTCCGACCTTCACATGTAGGCTTTGGCATGTGCATGTATGCACATGCATACAACAAACACCTCTAAGGGGAAACCCAGCTCAAGAACAACAAGCCAGCTGGGCGTGGTGGTACATGCCTTTAATCCCAGCACTGGGGAGGCAGAGGCAGGTGGATCGCTGTGAGTTCGAGGCCAGCCTGGTCTACAAAGTGAGTTCAGGACAGTCAAGGCTACACAGAGAAAGCTTGTCTCAAAATAAATAAATAAGCAAACATGCTGGTAGCACAGAAACCAGCAATGCTGTGAATCTGGCGGGGGTGAGGTGGGGTGGGGGGTCGGGGAGGGGTGGGGGGGAGAGGCTTCTCCGTGAGAACGGGCTAACTATGCGCCAGCCAGGGACTCCACCGTCTCGTGCTGGGATTCCGTGACCCTGTGAATATTGGTAGATCTGTGTCTTGACACAGTATGTGAAGCTCCAAGCCCAGGGTTCGATCCAGAGCAGCTCTTTACAAAGCTTCTTGGTTTCCTCTTCCGTGAAATGGGTTAATAATACTGTGGAATAGTTACTAGGGCCCATTTCCCAGAGGCCTTCTGAGAGATGGGTGATTTGTTGGTTTGCTTGTCTTGAGATGGGGTCCTTTTTTTTCCCCCTTCCACTTTTATTTGTTTACTTTTCATTAGTTTAAGTCCGAGAAGGGTACAGCGCATCACACGGATTCTGTGTCCAGTGGCCTTCGCAGGAAGGTTGCTTCGGAATTTGGCATGAACCATGCCACTGTTTCCATGGGCCCAAGTTACTTTTCCCCAGATCACTCTGGTTTTGTTTGGTTTGCCTCCAGGAGTCACTGTGGTTTTTTGTTTGTTTGTTTGTTTTGTTTTGTTTTGTTTTTTTGCTTTACACAGAGAAGCACATCTCTTGCCTAAGTAGAATTCAGTTTCATCCCGGGCATAAACACCTTCAATTTTAAGAAAAGCTGTGTGCTCTCTTTGGTTCCGGAGACCTCGTTTGTAGCCAGCAGAAATGGCTTTGCACCACAGCCTTCCAGACATAGTCGCGTTTTAGAAGTCCTGTTCCCAGCAGTCCTCCACAGGCACCAAGATGGCGGAAAGAGGGGACGGGGTCTCTTATATATAGCCTGCCTCAAACTGTAGCTGAGAATGACCTTGAAGTTCCACTCTTTCTTGCCTCCACCTCCCGAGAGCTGAGATGCCGGTTGTGAGCTACCGCCCTGGGTTTGCAGGGTGCAGGGGAACGGCATCTAAGCCTCATGCGTGCTAAGCACACACTGAACCCGCCTTCCCATCCCCTCTTTTTTTTTTTTTTTTTTCTTCGAGACAGGGTTTCTCTGTGTAGCCTTGGCCGTCCTGGACTCGCTTTGTAGACCAAGCTGGCCTCGAACTCACAGCGATCCGCCTGCCTCTGCCTCCCGAGCTCTGGGATTAAAGGCGTGCGCCACTGCGCCCGGCTCCCATCCCCTCTTTGTGAGAAGTCAGTGCAGGTCAGGACTTAGAAGCATTCCCAACGCGTGGTAAGCCTTTCGTTGACATTAAGCGTGGGGCTGTGGGCCTACAAGCTCATCTACACTCCCGCCTGAGGGGCCGTTCTGGAACACTGTGACCCTCAGGGCCGAGGAAGGCTAAGGACGAGTGGAGGGCGGCTCGCAGGATGTGGTCCAGGTCCTGGCAAGGGGGGAGTCTGGTAGCCGGGACAAGGAAAGGGACATACAGGATGTAGTTTGTTCGATTACCTCAGAGAGATAATCTCAAGATAGCCAGAGCTGGCCTCGAGGCACTAAACTTGATCTTAGCCAAAAAACTGAGAGGCATCAGGGCTGTTTGGCTTCTAGGAAGCAGGTGCCAGGAAAGAGAAGGCTAAAATGGGATGAAGGTGGTTTTAGGACCTGGCAGATAAGACTTTCAACTCTAAGCTCCCCCCCCCCCCCCCCCGAGACAGGGTTTCTCTGTGTAGCCTTGGCCATCCTGGACTCACTTTGTAGACCAGGCTGGCCTCGAACTCACAGCGATCCGCCTGCCTCCCCCTCCCGAGTGCTGGGATTAAAGGTGTGCGCCACGACGCCCGGCTTAAGCTTCCTTCTTTCTCTCCTCATCCTGCCTTTTTTTTTTTAATTTATTTTTATTTTTATTTCGTGTACATTGCATGCATGTCTGTGTAAGGGTGTCAGTTTCCCTGGAATTGGAGTTACAGACAGTGGTGAGCTGCCATGTGGTTGCTGGGATTGAACCTGGGTCCTTTGGAAGAGTAGCCAGTGCTCTTAACCATAGAGCCGTCTCCCCAGCCCCTCAACCTTTCTTTTACTTTATTTGCTTTTAAAAATATTTATTTTTGGAGCCAGGTGTGGTGGCACATGCCTTTAGTCCCAGCACTCAGGAGGCAGAGGCAGGCAGATTGCTGTGAGTTCAAGGCCAGCCTGGTCTACAAAGTGAGTACAAGACAACCAAGGCTACACAGTGAGGAGAGCCGGGCGTGGTGGCACATGCCTTTAATCCCAGCCACTCGGGAGGCAGAGGCAGGCGGATCGCTGTGAGTTCGAGGACAGCCTGGTCTACAAAGTGAGTCCAGGATGGCCAAGGCTACACAGAGAAACCCTGTCTCGAAAGAACAAAAAACAAAAACAAAAAAAAAGGCTACACAGTGAAACCTTATCTCGGGAAAGAAAAAATATATATATATATTCTGTGAAGTGGGAATCTTGCGTGTGTGTGTGTGTGTGTGTGTGTGTGTGTGTGTGCGCGCACGCGCGCGCGCCTGCGGAGACCAGAAGAGGGAGTTGGATCCCCTGAAACTGGAGTTACAGTGACTGTGAGCCACTGGGAACTGAGTTCTTTTTAAAAAGCAGCAAGTGCTCTAGCCACTGAGCAACCTCTCCCGCCCCTGTTTCGTTCATTCTTGAGTTTACTCAGAGAGCAACTGGCCCTTGTCCAGAAGCTAAAGGACTTAGAGGAAAGCAATTCTCATTGCCCAAGCCGAATGAAAGTAGTTGTCCACACAAAGACTCAAAGGCGAGGGCAGAACAGGTCCCAGCACCCTAGAAACTGAGGCGGGAGGAGCACAAGTTCAAGGCCAGCCTGAGCTAGGAAGATCTTGTTTACAAACAAATCCCAAAGAGTGAAGGTGAAGGTTCATAGGAGCTGCCTTGAAACAACCCAAAAGTTCCATCCCACCGAATTTTTACTATGTGCTAGGAACTTTCTAAGTATTTTATTCTGTTGGATAGGTAGATACGCATCACAGAAAACTACCCGGGAACAAAAAGAGACTGTTGATCTTAGGCGATCTGGATGGACCTCAGAAACAGTAAGCTAGGAAAACAAAAAAGATGCTTATGCCCTATTTTTTTTTTTTAAGACTTATTTATTATGAATAATCAGATCACATTATAGATGGTTGTGAACCACCATGTGGTTGCTGGGAATTGAACTCAGGACCTCTGGAAGATCAGTCAGTGCTCTCAACTACTGAGCCATCTCTCCAGCCCCACCCTATTTTTATTTAAAATGGCCAGGCATGGCGGCACAAGCTTTTAGTCTCGGCAATTGTGAAGCCAGTGCAGGAAGCCCACAAGTTCAAGACCAGCTTGACCTACATATTGAGACTCTGTTAAAAAAACAAGAATATATAGCCAAGTGTGGTGGTGCATGACTTTAATCCCAGCACTTGGGAGGCAGAGGCAGGCAGATCTCTGTGAGTTCGAGGCCAGCTTGGTCTTTAAGGCGAATCCAGGAGAGCTAGGGCTACACAGAGAAACCATGTCTCAAAAAACAAAGACAAAAAAGAAAAGAAAAGAAAAAAAAAAGAAGAATACAAAGTCTAGAGCTAAGCACACACTTTTAATCTCAGCCTTTAGGAGGCAGAGTCAGGTGGATCTTTGTGAGTTCAAGACCAGAGTGGTCAACATTGGAAGTTCCAGGACAGCCAGGGCTACATGGAGAGACCCTGTCTCAAACAAGCAAAGAAAACAAAAAGGCCCACAAAGTCAAAGGACTGGTTTTTTTTAAAGATTTATTTATTATTTATACAGTATTCTGCCTACATGTGTGCCTGCTTACCACAAGAAGACCCTAGATCTCATTACAGGTGGTTGTAAGTCACCATGTGGGTGCTGGGAATTGAACTTGGGACCTTCGGAAGAGCAGACGGTGCTCTTAACCTCTGAGCCATCTCTCCAGCCCCCAAAGGACTGTTGTTAAAGTGTTTGATATACAAACATGAGGCCCTGAGTTCAAGCCCAGTACCAGACTTTCCAGTCATCTTAGCCTAATGGTTGAGCCCTAGGACCTGTTGAGAGTTTCTCAGCCAGGCAGTGGTGGTGCACGCCCAGCGCTCAGGATGCAGAGGCAGGCAGACCTCTGAGTTTGAGGCCAGTCTGGTCTCCAGAGTGAGTTCCAGGACAGCCAAGGCTACAGGGAGAAACGCTGTCTTGAAAAACCAAAAATAGAGTTGGAGCTGGAGAGATGACTCAGTGGTTAAGAATGCATACTGGGGCTGGAGAGATGGCTCAGAGGTTTAAGAGCACCGTCTGCTCTTTCAAAGGTCCCGAGTTCAGTTCCCAGCAACCACATGGTAGCTTACAGCCATCTGTAATGAGATCTGGTGCCTTCTTGTGGTGGACAGGCACACATGCGGGCAGGATATTATATAAATAATAAATTAAAATCTTTAAAAAAAAAAAATGCATGCTGAAGAAAAAAAAAAAAAAAAGAAGAGTGCATACTGCCCTTCAGGGGACCAGAGTTCAGTTTCCAGCACCCACACGGGCAGCTCACACTGTAAGTCCAGGGGATATGACATCCTGCATTCACGTGCACATATCCACACAGAAACAACTATGTAAATAGTACACATAATTTAAAACACACAAATGGGGCTGGAGAGATGACTCGGTGGTTAAGAGCACCGGCTGCTCTTACAGAAGACCCCGGTTCAGTTCCTAGAACCCACATAATAACTCACAACAACCTGTAACTCCATTTCCAGGGAGGCCCAGTACCCTCTTCTAACCTCCATAGGTAGCAGGCACACACAAAACATACATTTAAAATAAGTTAAAAGGGGCCAGGTGTGGTGGCACACACCTTTAATCCTAGGACTTGGGAGGCAGAGGCAGGTGGATCTCTGTGAGTTTGATGCCAGCCTGGTCTAGAATTGAGGACAGCCAGGGCTCTGTTACACAGAGAAACACTGTCTCACAAACAAACAAAAGTTAATTAACTAATTAATTAAAATGTTTATATTATTCATATGCACACATGTAATTAGCTGTCTAAGTTTAAAGGCTGGACTTCAATCCTCAGCACCCATCAGCTGAACTCTGAGCACGTGCTGGAGGCGGAGACAAGGGAGCCCCAGACCAAGCTGATTAGCTCCAGCTAGCCAGATTGGCAAGCTCTGAGATCAATTGAGAAACCTCGTTCATTATATAAGGTGCAGAGTGCTGAGAAGAACATGTCAACCTCTGGCCTAGCCTCCACACACATGCTTCCACATACATGTGCACGTATACCCAAGCACGTGTGAAAATATACACGAACACCACACTGAGATATATGTGCAAAAAAGAAAAGAAAAAAATCATTCAGCTGTACACAATAGTACATTGCATGCATTGTCAGTTATATGTCAATAAAGCTGATCTGAAAGCTGGAAAGAGCCAGGGACAGAAGCATGAGCTTATAAAATCCCAGCTGCAGCTGGGCGCTGGTGGCACACGCCTTTAATCCCAGCATCTGGGAGGCAGAGGCAGGCAGATTGCTATGAGTTTGAAGTTACTCTGGTCTACAAAGTGAATCCAGGACAGTCAAGGATACACAGAGAGACCCTGTCTGGAAAAACAAACCAAAAAAAAAAAAAAAAAAAAACCCAAACAAATAAAATCCCAGCTGCTTGGTAGGCTGAGGTGGGAAGATCCAAGTTCTGAGCTAGCCTAGGCAACATGATGAGACCATGCATACATGCATGCACATATGCACACACGCCCACAGGCATGCACCCGCGTGTCTGTGTCAAACAAAATAAGCAAAAAGCTTAGTCCTTGCCCTGGGAAGCTCACAGTAGTGGAGAGAAAGAGAGGCCGGGCATGATGGCGCATGCCTTTAATTCCAGCACTCAGGAGGCAGAGGCAGTCGGATCTCTGTGAGTTTGAAGCCAGCCTGGTCTACAAAGAGAGTTCTAGGACAGATAAGGTGAACACAAAGAAACCCTGTCTTGAAACCCCCCCCAAAAAAAGGGGGTGGGGGGACTGGAGAGATGGCTCAGAGGTTAAGAGCACTGGCTGCTCTTCCAGAGGTCCTGAGTTCGATTCCCAGCAACCACATGGTGGCTCACAACCACCTATAATAAGATCTGATGCCCTCTTCTGGCCTGCAGGCATACATGCAGGCAGGGCACTGTATACATAATAATAAATAAATCTGAGAGAGAAAGAGAGGGAGGGAGGGAGGTAAAGAAAGAGAGAGAGATATGCAGAGAGAGGAAGTTTCAGGTACCCAGCAGTAAGCCAGGTAGTGACTCCATTGTGAGGCAAACACAAGACAGGGACATGCTGGGCAGAAATAGAAGCAGAGGAAAAGGCTGATGGGAGGTGCAGCTTGCCAACTGGTGGAGGAAAGGGGCAGAACCTTTCCCTTCGCTCTACTTCTGTGTACCCATATCTGCCCTTGGACCACACATCTGTCTGCTTTCCCCATACTTCATGGCAATCAGGGAGAGGCCGGGGGGGCAACACCTGTGTCTCAGAGCTCTTCTTGTGACTTCCCACAGGAAGGGGCCCTCGACCTTCTGAAGAAGCTGAACAGTTGTCAGATGTCCATCCAGCTGCTGCAGGTGTGTGTGTGGGGGCTCTTGGAGTAGTGCCTCTGTGGGAGGGAAAGACCCTGGGGGAGGTTTCTGATGCGGCGGGGGGGGGGGGGGGGGGGGGAAGGAGGCTCTAGGGCTGAGATGTCCACATAGACTTGAGGGTGCTGGGAGCATCTCTTGAAGATAGGTTCTTTCTCAGACTCAGAGGCCAGGGTCCTTGGCTTTCAGGAGAAGGTGCTTCCCTTGGATCTTTATCCAAAGCCTAAGGCCTGCGGGATCCAAATGGCCCATGACCCAGGGACAGGGAGAAGTTTCCCAGCTTTCAAATCCTCCTTAGATTTCCCACATACCCCCAAACTTTACCAGAGACTTCTGGCTCCAAAAGACAAGCATGGATCAAAGATGTGGTAGCCAGAGGTGGGCCTAAGTTAAGACTTTTTCTCAAAGTAACTGAGAATGGTGCAGAGTCCTAACTACAGCCTACACCCTCCCCACCTCAGCTTCCCACTAAAGCTGCCTATCTGTATAGGCTTGGGTCTCAAGCAGGGTGGCAGATCAGGGCCGAGTTCTAGGACAGATGACGGAGCAAGGTAATGGTCTCCGCTGAGGGTCAGGACAAATACCCTGGAGAGGTCTAGGTTGGAGCGGCTCCTTTCAGTAAGAGTGGCCAGTCCTGTGGGTGAGCGGCTGGCCCTGTGGGTGAGCGGCTGGCCCTGTGGGTCAGCTCCCTTAATCCTTTCCTCACAGACCACCAGGATTGGAGTTGCTGTCAATGGAGTTCGAAAGCACTGCTCAGACAAGGAGGCAGTATCCTTGGCCAAAGTTCTCATTAAAAACTGGAAGAGGCTGCTGGGTGAGAGGGGGCAAGGCTGATGGGAGATGGGGCTTCCTCCCAGCATATAGGAGAGGCCATGTCTGCTGATAATAGGCTCTCAGCTTATATCATTGAATTATTTAATAAATGTCATGTGGGCCCTAGATTATGCAGGTCATGATGTTGTGTGCACGGGTGTAAGCTCTATATGTAGCATGTAACTTTTCTAGTGTGTGTCTATATGTTTCTGTTTGTGTGCATGTATGTGCACATTGCCTGACTCTGCATAGATGGGTATACTGCTATGTTCATGTTCCCATATGAGGTGCAATGTTATATATGTATCTCCATGTGTGCATGCACTTGTGTGTGTGTGCATGTGTGCACATGTATCCTTGTGTGTGCATTCCTGTGTTCACACATATGTGTGTGTATGCATGCTTATGTGTGTTCATGCATATGTATGTGTGTGTGCATGCATGTGTCTGATGTCCCCCCAGTCTGTCCCCCCAGTCTGGGCCTTTTATCCCCCAGGGACCAAAGTTACACAGGGCTGTGCTGAGAAGGCACTGAGTCGGGGAGACAATGTCACACTTTCATTTTCAGACTCCCCTGCACCTGCCAAAGGAAAAAGAGAAAAAGCAAAGAAGAAAGAAAAAGGGCTCGGCTCTTCAGACTGGAAGCCAGAGGCAGGTCTTTCTCCACCACGGAAGAAAGGAGGGGAAGAGCCCAAAACCAGGTACTTTTTTCCTGGGCTGGAGAGAAGAGCAGCTTGTGCCTTTCATATTCTCTACCAGCAGCTGCTTAGAGAATTTCTGGAAGATGTACAGCACCAGAGGTAGACGTTGATGTCTTCTCCGATGCTTACCCTGGGGTCTAAGGCTCAATCTGACTAACTCACATAGCGCTGGCTTCACCTAGGAAGGTGAAGGGATGGGAAGCATGCCAGCCATACACCTTGGCGTTGCTCAGCCTTGAGACACTCACAGGAGCCAGGCACAGTGGCACATGACTGTAAACACAACACTCGAGTGGTAGGATCCTGGGTTTGTGGCCAGCCTAGGCAACATAGCAAGCTCACTGCCTCAAAAAGCAAGTGGGGTTCTCATAGGAGACTGCACAGCTCTTTGCTGACCCCTCAGATGCAAAGAAAGAAGACTACGGTGGGAGAGAACCCCTGCTTAGAGGGATCCCCATGTCCCCAGCATCACACCAAAGAGCAGTCACACTGACAAGATCCACTGCTTGGAAGCTGCAGCTCTTCACTAATGCTCTGTAGTGTGTTCGTAGCCTTTCCTGTCTAGACACTTTATGAACCAAGTCATTTGCACTGGCAGTAATGCTGTCTGCTAACACAGCCTACATCCCACTTTTGTCAGGTCTGTGGAGCCAGTGGGCCCAGGACTTGGTCCATTGAGAAAAAGAAGTCATTGATTCAGTATTTACTCAGCATTTGCGTTACTGCCACCAGGAAGCAGAGGATTCTGGGAGTAAGGACTTTCCTGATCCCATAGTTGTTATGTGGGGGTGAGGCTGGATCGCTTCCTCTGCAGAGAGCAACAGAGTGTGGTGATCTCCACACCACGACCATTCCCTTTGCCCACCTTAGGGAGTGCTTCTCAAAGCCTGTGTGTCTTGGATAGGACACAAATGCCTCATTTATTGTGGTAGATTAAAGATTGCAACGGACATATAGATAAGCCATTGGGGAAGCTGAGGCAGGAGGATAGCTTGAGAGAAGTTGGAGGTCAGCCTGAGTGACATAGTGAGCCCCCATTTCAAAAGAATTATTTTTTTAAAAAGTAAATCTTCTGAGCCAGGCGGTAGTGGCACATGCTTTTAATCCCAGCACTCGGGAGGCAGAGGCAGGTGGATCGCTGTGAGTTCGAGGCCAGCCTGGTCTACAAAGCAAGTCCAGGACAGCCAAGGCTACACAGAGAAACCCTGTCTCAAAAAAAGTAAGAAGTGTGTTTGTGTAGGACAGAGGACAACTTCAACTTGTAGGGGTCAATTCTGTCCTTCCACGGCGTGGGTTCAGGGTATGAAACTTGAGTCATCAGGCTTGGCATCTCCCACCCCTCCTCTTTTTCTCTCACATCCCCTTTTTCATCTCCTGCCTCCCCTCTCCTGTCTTCCCTGTCCCTTGTCACTGTGAGTTCAAGGCCAGCCTGGTCTACAAAGCGAGTCCAGGGCAGCCAAGGCTAACACAGAGAGACTCTGTCTTGAAAAACCAAAAACAAACAAACAAACAAAAAAACAAAAGAAAACCCAAAAATCAAAAAACAACAACAACAAAAGGTTTATTTTTTATTTATTTAAGTATGCGGTGTTTTGCCTGCATGCAGGCCAGAAGAGGGCACCAGATCTCATTATAGATGGTGGTGAGCCTCCATGTGGTTGCTGAGAATTGAACTCAGGACCTTTGGATGAACCCAGGCCTCCCCCACCCCTGCTTGATCTTGTCCCTTGTTTTTTGTCACTCTCCACTTGAACTCAACTCTTCTACCTCCTAAGCCTATGTGTGCCTCCCAACCTCCTAAACAGCCTGTAGGGGAGGCTGGAGGCCATCTCAGTCTCTCCAGCTCCAGATACAAGTGCCAACCCTGGAACCTAGCTGGCCAATGCCTGCCTGACAGCAGGGAGAGGGGCCTGCTGAGGGTTTTGTCATTATAGGGTAGCAGGAAGGCAGCATTTCTGAGGAGATCTGTTTTCCTCCTTGTACTGCAGTCAGGTGGGGTGGACAAGAAGGACTAGCGGGCACCTAGGGAATCTCCTTTTTCCTGGCAGCTGCAGCCCAGGCAGTCTCCCTCATCCTCCACCCAGCAGGTCTTGCTCTAGGGTTTCCTCTCCCAGGAAGCAGTGCGGCTGCCAGCCTACAAGGCAGCGGCATCTTCAATTTTGTGTCTTTCAGGAGAGACTCTGTAGATTCCAGGTCATCCACCACCTCCTCTCCAAAAATGCCGCCGTCGGTGGAAAGGTAAAGGAGAAAGGGTCTTGCTCATTGCGGGGGGGGATGGGAGTTGGGGGGGGAGGTTTAGGGGGCAGAGCTGGGGTGAGGCGGGGTGGGGCTCCACCTCCCTCTCTAAAAAGGCTGTGGGTAGAAAGCCAAAGGGACTAGAGTGGGGGGCTCTCAGCTCAGCTGGAGAATCCTGAGGCAGGAGAAAGGAAGAAACCTCCTATACCACGTTACCTCCAAATGCTAGGACTTTCAGGTATGACTGCTGACAAGTCATTGTCACTCCATTACTCTACCGTCAAGTTGAACTCAGTTAAGAACAGCCAGGGATATAGAGATAACCCATCTTGAAAAACAAACAAACCAAAAACAATATTTGCTGTAAACCCAAGGCCAGCCAGGCTGTACAGTAAGAGGTTCGGGAGTGGTTATGCAGGTGTTGGGGCCATGCCTAGTCAAGGACCCTAGGTGTGTAAAGGCAACCTGACAGAGGCAAGGGATTGTGCCAGAGTTCACAGGAGCAGACTGCATGGGTGAGTCCTGACCCTATAGAACTGGAGCCTCTGGCTTGGGAATGACACCAGGCTTGCTCTGGTGGCTACATCAGGATGGATTGTGGGGCTCAGAGCAGAGAGAGAGAGAAAGAGCTGCCAGGAGGCTTTTGGAACAATCTATCGCCCGGATCACTTTGATGGTGATGGAGGTAGAAAAAAGGAGTACACCAAAGATGTGTTCTGGAGTGGGATTTTATCAGTGTTTGGATGTGGGATAAGAGACAAGAGGGGGTTGGTTGATGAGGATCCCACATTTTCGATGTGAGCCCCCTTCACTTGGCTCACAACCATCTATAATGAGATCTGATGCCCTCTCCTGGCATGCAGGCACACATGTAGGCAGAATACTGTATAAACAATACATAAATCTTTTTTTTTTAAAGGAATGAATGCAAATTGGGGTACAGAAGAAGGGAGGTCAAAGGTCAGAGCAGCCAGAGAAACATACCCAAGGGAGAGCCACTGGCAAGTTGCCTAATGATAGATGGAGAGAAGTGGGGAGGATCTAGCAGCCATACTGAATTCTGGGCTGGCCTACCTGGACACTAAGGGCGTTGGCTTGTAGGACAATGTCAGATGCACTTCCTTTTGTTTTGTTTTGTTTTTGTTTTTTGCTTTTTGAGACAGGGTTTCTCTGTGTAGCCTCGGCTATCCTGACCTCGCTTTGTAGACCAGGCTGGCCTCGAACTCACAGCTCTCCGCCTGCCTCTGCCTCCCAGGTGCTGGGATTAAAGGCGTGTGCCACCACGCCCGGCTTCAGAGGAACCTCTTTGAAGTCGGCTTTCAGTAAGATTGTACTTGGAAAGAGTAGAGGACAAAAATTTGGTTACTGAGAGCTTTATGAAGATTTTCCAGGCCTGGGAGGTTGACACAAATTTGGCAGCTGGGAAGTAGAGGTTCCTGGAGTGCTCCCGAGAGTCTGAGACTGTACCATCTTGTCTCTGAAGAAAAGAACTCTGCAGTCAATTAGTAATGTCTGCAGAGGGCAGGACCTAGGAAACCAGCTCCAGCATCATCTTGTTTATAAACCACTGGTTCTCCATAGGAGGCATTTTTGGGAATACTCTCTGTGGATGAGGGGTGGAGGTGGGGAGATAGTGCTGGTGTTTAATTGGAAGAAATGCTAAGTATCATGGGTCACAAGGCTCTGTCTAACTATAAAGTGAACTGTCCCACTGATCCGGGGAACTCATTTAACCCCGAGGGAAGGATTTCTACCTCAAGACCTTTCTTCCACTTGCCGCCTGGCTCCTCCATAATGCTTTTTCTTCTGAAAGTCAATCAAACAGAATGTATTGTCTTCCTTGTAGCTGTACTGTTCTCTACTGGATTCGGTATCGGGGATGGGTGATCAAAAGACAGAAGCAGGTCTTGAAAATCCATCTTATCTTCTACTTAGACTCTTGGACTTTCTACCCTTTCATTTCTGTTTTCTTGTTCCCTCGTCATCTCTATTAGATTATTTAAGGCGACTGTAGAGAGATGGAAGGCGGAAATAAAGAGAGGTTTTGTCTGACCCTAGATGGACCATGTTTATTTGCAGTGAGGAGGCAGGTGTCTTTATTACTTGGATGTATGGACGGCCAAAATGCTTACATTAAAAGATGGGATTTCAAAAAAAAAAGAAAAAAAAAAAAAGATGGGATTTCAGGCTAGAGAGGTGGCTCAGAGGTTAAGAGCACTGGCTGTGCTTCCAAAGGTCCTGAGTTCAATTCCCAGCAACCACAGAGTGGCTCACAACCATCTATAATGAGACCTGGTGCCCTCTTCTGGTGTGCAGGTATACATGCAGGTGAAACACTGTATACATAATAAATAAATCTTTTTAAAAAAAGATGGGATATAAGCTAGGTGCAGTGGCACACTCCTTTAATCCCAGCCCTCAGGAAGCAGAGGCAGGCTGATCTCTGTGAGTTCAAGGCCAGCCTAGTCTACAAAGTAAGCCCAGGACAGCCAAGGCTACAAAGAGAAACCCTGCCTCAAAAAACAAACAAACAAAGATGGGATATGGCCCCTTATAGGGACAGCAATGGCTCTTGTATTCCACAAGGGAAGCTGGGAGCTGTAGTCTTTCTTCTGGAAACTATCAGTCATCAATCTTTCCCTCCCTTTCCTCCTTTCTTCTCTCTTCTCCTTTTTTCCCCCTCCTCTTTTTTTTTTTTTTTTAACAAAATCTTTGGTGAGGCTGACCTCAACCTCAGCATCCAACTGCCTTAACTTTGCACATGCTGAGTTAGTTGCAGGTATATGTCCTGTGGCCAGCTCTGTTTAGCCTTATTCGTTCATTCATTCATTGGCTAATCCAGTCTTTTTTTTTTTTTTTTTTCCTCAGCAAGGACAGCTGTTAATACAAGTAGAACAATATGATAGGCAGATTTGGGCCCAGGGGTCCCGCTCAAACTAAGGCACCAGCCAAGGACAATACAGGAGGTAAACTTTAAACCCCTTCCCAGATCTAGCCAATGGTCAGAATATTCTCCACAGTTGAGTGGAGAGTGTGATACGACTTTCTCACATACTCTGGTGCCTCACATTTGACCATGTCCCCTGGAGGGGGAGACCTGGTGGCACTCAGAGGAAGGACAGCAAGTAGCCAAGAAGAGACTTGATACCCTATGAGAATATATAGGGGGACGTAATCCCCCTCAGGAACAGTCATAGGGGAGGGGAATAATGGGAAAATGTGGGGGGGGGGAGGAATGGGAGGATACAAGGGATGGGATAAACATTGAGATGTAACAAGAATAAATTAATAAAAAAAAAAATTAAAAAAAAAAAAAAAAAAAAAAAAGGACAGCTGTTAAGTGTGTCTTTGAAAACCCATCATTCCTCAGGCCTCGAGGACCTATGCACACCCTGAGTAACTAGAGTGTGGCTAATTAGCCAACCTGCCGACCTGAAGGGGCGACACTACCCATCCCTAACTAGTGGTCTTTCAGGGTTTGTTTTTGTTTGTTTGTCTTACAAACAAACAAACAAACAAACAAACTTTCACTATGTAGCTGGGGTTAAGGGTGTGTGCCACCAGGGTCTCACATTTGAGGCCCTGGCTGATCTTTTTTGTTGTTGTTGTTATTGTTTGAGACAGGGTTTCTCTGTGTTAGTCTTGGCTGTCCTGGAGTCCCTTCATAGACCAGGCTGGCCTTGAATTCACAGAGATCGGCCTGCCTCTGCTTTCCGAGTGTATGTATGAGCGTGCATTTGTGTGTGTGCGCGCGCCCATGCATGTGTGGAGCTGGTTCTCTCTTTCTATCCTTGTGTGGATTCTGAGGATACTGGGCTTGTGTGGCCATCCCTCTGGCCCCAATCGTGTAGTATTAAAATTACACTGATTGACTAGTTGAACGTGTGCATGCGGGCACACACGTGGGCACACGAGTGGAGATCAGAGGACAGCTTATAGGAGTCAGTTCTCTCCTCCCACTCTGTGGGTTCTGGGGATAGAATTCCGGTTGTCAGATTTGGTGGCCAGCACCTTTACTTCCTGAGCCATCTCACCAGCCCGTAGTCTTCCAGTTTTGTGTGTTTTATGTTGTTAGTGATTCATCTATGTGTATGTGTGCTTACCTGCATGAGGTTATATGCATCTTACATGTGCCAGAGCTCAGAGGCCAGAAAAGGGCATTGGATCCCTTGGGTGTGGAGTTACAGGTGGTTTGTGAGCCATGCTGGGAAGGTAACAGATCCTCTGCAAGAGCAAGTTCACACGGGCTGGAGAGATGGATCAGAGGTTAAGAGCACTGGCTGCTCTTCCAAAGGTCCTGAGTTCAGTTCCTAGCAACCACATGGTGGCTCACAAACATCTGTAATATGATCTGATGCCTTCTTCTGGTGTGCAGGTGTACATGCAAGCAGAACACTGTATACATAATAAATAAGTCTTAGAAAGAAAGAACAAGTTATTGCTCTTAGTGCTGAGCCCATTTCTCCAAGCTTTCCACTTTAAAAAAATAATAATTTTTTTTTTTAAATGTACATTGGTGGTTTTCCTGTACATATGTGTGAGAGTCAGATCCCCCAGACCAGGAGTTACAGACAGTTGTGAGCGACCATGTGGGTGCTGGGAATTGAACCTGGGTCCTCTGGAAGAGCAGCCTATATTCTTAACTGCTGAGCCATCTCTCCAGGCCCCAGCTTTCCAGTTTTGGGGTTGTTTTTGTTTTGTTTTGGTTTTTTCAAGACACGGTTTGTCTGTGTAGCTTTGGCTGTCCTGGACTCCCTTTGTAGACCAGGCTAGCCTGGAACTCACAGCGATCTGCCTGCCTCTGCCTCCCAAGTGCTGGGATTAAAGGCGTGCACCACCACCACCCAGCAAGCTTTCCAGTTTTTAAGGAAAGCTAGATACTAATATTTCTTCACATGAAATTCCCAATTGTAAATATTGGCCACACATGTAGGTTTTCCTAAGATACAACAGGATACAAAACCTGTCCCAGCAAGGTGCAGCCTCTAAGGCCAGACAAAGATCAAAACTCAGGACCTCTGAGTACAGAGGCCACATACCAATGGGAGTCAATGGAGTTGCTATAGCACGCAGTGGGAACACAGAAAGAATGTCAAGCAATGCCTCACGAAGAGGGAGAGCCTGAGCTGGGAGTTGGAAAGCAGGGCAAAGGTGTGACAATGGGAGTGAGCAGGTGTTCTGGGAATGATAGCTGCAACGCGCGCGCGCGTGCGCGTGTACACACACACACACACACACACACACACACACACACACAAACACACAAGCATGAGAGGCCCCATGGTAACAGTAAAAAGTTGCACTCAGGGCCGGGTGTGGTAGCACACGCCTTTAGTCCCAGCACTCAGGAGCCTGGTCTACAAAGCCAGTCTAGGACAGTCAAGGCTACACAGAGAGACCCTGTCTCGAAAAACCAAAAAAGAAAAGAAAAGAAAAAGTTGTGCTCAGATGGGTTGCCCAGAATCCAGACTTTGGCCACTGCACGTTGCAGTAACTGAATTGTCCTCGAGGTGGGCGCACAAAAGCAACGAGCTGGCCACTCCCCGCCCGGTCTCCCCCCCCCCCCCCCCCCCCCCCCGCCCCCCTGACCCCCGCCCCCCTCCCCCCTGCCCCGTTTCCCTGCTAAGCACCAGGCAGGATTTCTTAGAGCTGAAACTATTGCTGGCACTGAGGCTAAGGCTGACAGACCTGGGAGTAGGACAAAGGTGCAGATAAAATGTACCTAACTCCCGAGCATCACTGATGATGCCCTTTCTGGAGTTCAGCAGCCCCTAATGGTATGAGTGTGACTGTCTGAAACACAAACAGTCACAAAATGCAGGAGGCAGCCAGCTCCTAGTGAAGCTGGAAGGCACAGACCCAGGGGGTCCTACCAGGAGGGAGGGGAAAGTGCTCCAACCAGCTTCACCTTGCACTGGTAAGAAGACTCTGGAAAAAACAAACAAACAAACAAACAAACTAAAAAACCCTCTTGTTTCTAGTCAGAGTGAAATGAGTTGGGAGAACTGGAAAGACAGACAGCGTTTCCTGTCTGACTCAACCACTTGGAAGTTGGAAGGATGGTTTTTAGACAGCTCAGTTTCACTCAGTGAGATGGGCTCTATTGATCTGTAGAATGGAAATAATGTGGACTTCCCAAGGTCAGTGTGAGGCTCAGATGGTGAGATGGAAGGCCTGGCCTTGCTCCCAACCCACATGCTGCAAGTGTAGAGAGTGCAAAAGTAACATTCATATGCAGTGTAAGTGACCTGATACTTTTTTTTTTTTGGTTTTTCCAGACAGGGTTTCTCAGTGTAGCCTTGGCTGTCCCGGACTCACTCTGTAGACCAGGCTGGCCTCGAACTCACAGAGATCCGCCTGCCTCTGCCTCCCGAGTGCTGGGATTAAAGGCATGCGCCACCATACCCGACTGGATGCTACTTTTATTCCTATTTTACACATGAGGAAAACTGAGGCACCTGGAGAGTAAAGAACCTACCCAAGGCCATAGTGGGTGTAACTAGGCTTTGGAGTTTGCCTCTAAGCCTAGACATGTGTGTTGGTTTTTTGTTTTTCGAGATAAGGTTTCTCTGTGTAGCCTTGGCTGCCCCGGACTCACTTTGTAGACCAGGCTGGCCTCAAACTCACAGCGATCCGCCAGCCTCTGCCTCCCAAGGGCTGGGATTAAAGGTGTGTGCCACCAAGCCTGGCTACTTTCGGGAATTGCTTTTCTCTTTCCTCCATGCAGGTTCTAAGTGTTGAAATCAAGTCACCATGCTTGGTAGAAGCTGTCTTCACCTGCTGAGACATCAAAGCCTGGATTCTTTAGGGACTGGGGTATGGGACTAGCCCTCCTTACATAGACCTCCTGAGTCCTGGAAGCACAGGCACGTGCTACCACATGCAGCTCTGGAGCTTGTGTAGGCATTCCAAACATGACAGCTGTCATTAATTCCAACTTCCAAGCCCTGTCCTGTGGGCTTCCTCTACATGCTCTTCAGTGAGCCCTGGACCGCATGTATGCCCAGCCACACTTTTCAGCAAGGACTCCTTTCTGATGAGGAACAGGACAGTAAGCCCTCTTGTAAGCTCGGGAAATAGGAATACTGCTTTTCAGAAAGGATGTACCTCCTCCCTGCAGGCGAGCACCACCTGTACTCCCAGGTCCTTCGTCCTTTGTGGTCCACTCTCTCCATCCTGCATCTGTACTCCCGGGTCCTTCGTCCTTTGTGGTCCACTCTCTCCATCATGCATCTGTCCTCCCAGGTCCTTCATCCCTTTATGGTCCACTCTCTCCATCCTGCATCTATACTTCCGGGTCCTTCATCCCTTTATGGTCCACTCTCTCCGTCATGCATCTGTACTCCCAGGTCCTTCATCCCTTTATGGTCCACTCTCTCCGTCATGCATCTGTACTCCCGGGTCCTTCATCCCTTTATGGTCCACTCTCTCCATCATGCATCTGTACTCCCGGGTCCTTCATCCCTTTATGGTCCACTCTCTCCATCATGCATCTATACTCCCAGGTCCTTCATCCCTTTATGGTCCACTCTCTCCGTCATGCATCTGTACTCCCAGGTCCTTCATCCCTTTATGGTCCACTCTCTCCATCATGCATCTGTACTCCCGGGTCCTTCATCCCTTTATGGTCCACTCTCTCCATCATGCATCTGTACTCCCAGGTCCTTCATCCCTTTATGGTCCACTCTCTCCATCATGCATCTGTACTCCCAGGTCCTTCATCCCTTTATGGTCCACTCTCTCCATCATGCATCTGTACTCCCGGGTCCTTCATCCCTTTATGGTCCACTCTCTCCATCATGCATCTATACTCCCAGGTCCTTCATCCCTTTATGGTCCACTCTCTCCGTCATGCATCTGTACTCCCAGGTCCTTCATCCCTTTATGGTCCACTCTCTCCATCATGCATCTGTACTCCCGGGTCCTTCATCCCTTTATGGTCCACTCTCTCCATCATGCATCTGTACTCCCAGGTCCTTCATCCCTTTATGGTCCACTCTCTCCATCATGCATCTGTACTCCCAGGTCCTTCATCCCTTTATGGTCCACTCTCTCCATCATGCATCTGTACTCCCAGGTCCTTCATCCCTTTATGGTCCACTCTCTCCATCATGCATCTGTACTCCCGGGTCCTTCATCCCTTTATGGTCCACTCTCTCCGTCATGCATCTGTACTCCCGGGTCCTTCATCCCTTTATGGTCCACTCTCTCCATCATGCATCTGTACTCCCGGGTCCTTCATCCCTTTATGGTCCACTCTCTCCATCATGCATCTATACTCCCAGGTCCTTCATCCCTTTATGGTCCACTCTCTCCGTCATGCATCTGTACTCCCAGGTCCTTCATCCCTTTATGGTCCACTCTCTCCATCATGCATCTGTACTCCCGGGTCCTTCATCCCTTTATGGTCCACTCTCTCCATCATGCATCTGTACTCCCAGGTCCTTCATCCCTTTATGGTCCACTCTCTCCATCATGCATCTGTACTCCCGGGTCCTTCATCCCTTTATGGTCCACTCTCTCCATCATGCATCTGTACTCCCGGGTCCTTCATCCCTTTATGGTCCACTCTCTCCATCATGCATCTGTACTCCCGGGTCCTTCATCCCTTTATGGTCCACTCTCTCCATCATGCATCTGTACTCCCGGGTCCTTCATCCCTTTATGGTCCACTCTCTCCATCATGCATCTGTACTCCCGGGTCCTTCATCCCTTTATGGTCCACTCTCTCCATCATGCATCTGTACTCCCGGGTCCTTCATCCCTTTATGGTCCACTCTCTCCATCATGCATCTGTACTCCCGGGTCCTTCATCCCTTTATGGTCCACTCTCTCCATCATGCATCTGTACTCCCGGGTCCTTCATCCCTTTATGGTCCACTCTCTCCATCATGCATCTGTACTCCCGGGTCCTTCATTCCTTTATGGTCCACTCTCTCCATCATGCATCTGTACTCCCGGGTCCTTCATCCCTTTATGGTCCACTCTCTCCATCATGCATCTATACTCCCAGGTCCTTCATCCCTTTATGGTCCACTCTCTCCATCATGCATCTGTACTCCCGGGTCCTTCATCCCTTTGTGGTCCACTCTCTCCATCATGCATCTATACTCCCAGGTCCTTTGTCCCTTTATGGTCGGTCCACTCTCTCCATCAGGCATTCAACAGTGGTTTAGTGAGCACTTGCTAAATGTGGGGTATGTTACAGTAATGAACGCGCCACACAATCTCTATGTGGGCTGTCATTTGAGGATGGAAGCGAGCAGTGTCTATAAACACACGCACAAGCAAGTTAATTATAGACTTGGGTAAGTGCTATGCAGTAAGAAAGCTAAGGTGAGCCGGGTGTGGTGGCACATGCCTTTAATTCTCTGCATTTGGGAGGCAGAGGCAGGCAGATGGCTATGAGTTCGAGGCTGGCCTGGTCTACAAAGTGAGTCCAGGATAGCCAAAGGCTACACGTTGCCTCGAAAACAAAAAATAAAAAATAAAAGAAAGCAGCTGGGCGTAGTGGCGCACGCCTTTGATCCCAGCACTCGGGAGGCAGAGGCAGGTGGATCACTGTGAGTTCGAGGCCAGCCTGGACTACAAAATGAGTCCAGGACAGTCAAGGCTACACAAGAAACCCTGTCTCGAAAAACCAAAACAAAAATAAAATAAAAGAAAGCTAAGGTGATGGAGAGTGTCTCTCTGAGCATATGCCCTGTGAGCTGAAACATGCAGGTAGAAGGGACTTCTGGTTTGTTTTGTTTTAATATTTATTTATTTATTTATTTATTTATTTATTTATTTATTTATTCAGTGCTCTGCCTGCATGTACACCTGCAGGCCAGAAGAGGGTGTCAGATCACATTATAGATGGGTGTGAGCCACCATGTGGTTACTGGGAATTTAACTCAGCCAGGACCTCTGGAGGTTAAGGTCAGTGTCCTTAACCTCTGAGCCATCTCTCCAGCCCAAGGGACTTCTGTTTTTAACCCTGGGAAATGCCGGCTACTCAATCAGTCCTACTTTCAGACTTAGGCACAGTGGTACACATTTCTTATCCCAGCACTTAGGGGCTGGGGTAGGGGCTGAGGCAGGCAGATCTCTGAGTTTGAGGCCAGCCTAGCCTACAGAGTGAATTTCAGGATAACCAAGGCTACACAAAAACTACAAAGAAAAATAAAAAACCAAACCAAACCAAAAAACCAAACAATCCCCCTCCCCAAAAGAACAGACAGACAGACTGAGAGATAGCTCAGCAGACGAGTGCAGTACACAGCACTCATGAAAAGGTGGACGAACGAGGTGGCCCATGCGCATGCTTGCAGTCCCAGTCCAGGAGAGGTCAAGATAGGAGGGTCCCTGGGGCTCCCTGGTCGGCCAGGCTATCCAGCTAGCAAGGTTCCAGCAAATGAGGTGGAAACACCTGGGGTTAACTTCTGTGTGCACTCATGCACTCTCTCTCTCTCTCTCTCTCTCTCTCTCTCTCTCTCTCTCTCTGTCTCTCTCTCTCCCTCTCTCCCTCTCTCTCTCTGTCTCTCTGTCTCTCTGTCTCTCTCTCTCTCACACACACACACACAAATACCAAACACAGACATCAATCGATCGATCAATCCTTCTGGGGATGTGGCTCAGTTATTAGCATACTTGCCTGGCATACTCAAGCCAATCCCCAGCTCCTCATAAAGCAGTCAGAGTTGCACACCTATAGTTTTAGCAGTGGGAAGGTGGGGGCAGGAGCTATCCTCAGCTACATAGTAAATTTGAGGCCAGCCTGGTCTATGAGATTTTTTTTTTTCTCTCTCTCATCTAGTCACTGGAGTGAATGGGTCACTGTAGACAATATGTCTAGTGTCAGTGTTTATGGACAGCGAAGGTGAAGGCCTGGGCTCTGTCTTGGTGGGTCATTCCAGCTCAGTGATGGGGTTTTCCAAGTTAGTTAGTTTGTTTGTAGATAGGATGGTGAGGGTGTTGACCATCGGAGACTCCTATGAAAATTAAACTAGAAAATGTTCAAGAAGTGCCCGGCACAGATCTGGTGCTTGGTAAGAGCCAGGCCTCTTACATGGTGGTAGATAAACACTACTCAGTGGACTGTGAGCTCCGGGAGGGAAGGAGGGCAATCCACTTGGCTATTTATTCTGTTACTTATTTCTATAGTATTCTGCCTGCATGTACACCTGCATGCCAGAAGAGGGCACTAGATCTCTTTATAGATAGTTATGAGCCACCATGTGGTGGCTGGGATTTGAACTCAGGGCCTTCGGAAGAACAGCCAGTGCTCTTAACCTCTGAGCCATCTCTCCAGCCCCTGCCTGCTTATTTTTAACACAGTTTCTGGAGAGTAGAGACCTGATGGGTGAGTAGATTCGTGGATAGATGGATGCATGGATCAGCTCAGGAAAGCTAGAGCCCAACTATTGAGTGTTTCTTGTCCTGTGACAAGTAAAGCACAGTGGCTGGCACCAGAAGCTCTAATACTTGCACTTGAGTTCTTACAGGCTCCCAAGTGTGTGACCAGAGTCAGCTCATATATTTTAACTCATTTTTTAAAGGCATGGTCTTACTATGTAGCCATGGTTGGCCTGCAGTTTCCAGGGTAGAACAAGCTGTCCTCGCACTCACAGAGATCCACCCGCCTCTGCCTCTGCCTCTCAAGAGCTGGGATTAAAAGGCAAATGGTGTAGTCCACCACACTGCAGAACGCATCCGTTTCTACGACGCACCTCGAATGTGGGAGAGAACGCAACTCCCCGTCAATGGTTTGTTAACCTCCTGTCAACGTGTCCATTACTGATTGTCACCCTCAGATCCAACAGCAGCACATCGAAAGTGGAAACTCCCAAGACCCCCAGCAGCCCCTCAACTCCTACATTTGCCCCCTCCGTCTGTCTCCTGGCCCCCTGCTATCTCACAGGGGACTCTGTCCGAGACAAGTGTGTGGAGATGCTGTCAGCAGCCCTGAGGGCAGAAGGTGAGGGCTTGAGCTGGGGATGAGGGAGAAGAAGCCATTTATTTATTTAATTGGTTGGTTTTTGTTTTTGTTTTGTTTTGTTTTTTGGGGTTTTTTTTTTTTTTGGTTTTTCAAGACTGGGTTTCTTTGTGTATCTTTGGCTGTCCTGGATGCCCTTTGTAGATCAGGCTGGCCTCAAACTCAGAGATCCACCTGCCTCTGCCTCCTGAGTGCTGGGATTAAAGGCATGTGCCACCATGCCTGGCTTTTGAAGCCATTTATTTATTTAGGTACTTGCTTGTGTTTGTTTGTTGAGGCAGAGTCTCTGATGGGGGTACAGGAATACCGTTGTCAAGAGGCACTCCTGGCAAAATAAATAAATAAAATAAATAAAAACTATTAAAAAAAAAAAAAAAAAAGGCACCCCTGGCAAAGCCACGCAGGGTTAATGTCTGCCTCTTGATCTCTTTTAGATGATTTCAAGGACTATGGAGTGAACTGTGACAAGCTGGCCTCAGAAATAGAAGACCATATCCTCATATCACGTGGGCCTGGGAGGCCTCGCCTGTCTAGTTGGTGGGGTGTGGGAGCAGTGCTGGAGACAGCTCCCTGCTCTGCCCTTGAATCAGAGCCCCTGAGCACAGCCGAGATTGTTAGGTCTTTCTCTGCCTGTCATCAGAGGGTCCCCTGGGCTCATCTGGTTGCAGGTGAGGCACCAGAAGCTCAGGGAGGTGCTGTCACTTGTCAAAGCTCCTGCAGCTAAATGTAGCCAGCAGAGTTGGGGGTTTGAACCCTAAAAGTATGACTTCAGGATCTGGGGGCTCAGCTGCTGAGCCAGACAGACCATGCCGTACGTGCCTCAGCTGGTCGTTCCCTCCTGGATCTTGAGTGAACAGAGGGCAGCATGCTTCTGATAGGCACAGCTCTGGAATTGCACACTATGATGCCATTAAGAAGGCAGTAGGCACTGACCGTCCCTGTGTGCATACTGGTGTTTTCATTCTGTAGACAAAGAAACTAGGACTGGGAGTTCCAGGATATCAACTGGACTGAAAGCCTTGCTATGTACCCCCCCCCCCCCCAAAGTACATTTTAAAAATAGAATCTCCTTGGGGAGGCATAGGCAGGTGGATCTCTGTGAGTTCGAAGCCAGCCTGGTCTACAAAGCGAGTCCCAAGTAGCCAAGGCTACACAGAGAAACCCTGTCTAGAAAACAAACAGCCAGGCGTGGTGGTGCACACCTTTAATCCCAGCACTTGGGATGCAGAAGCAGGTGGATCACTGTGAGTTCAAGGCCAGCCTGGTCTACAAAGTGAGTCCAGGACAGCCAAGGCTACACAGAGATACCCTATCTCGAAAAACAAAAACAAACAAACAAAAAAAAGACATTCAACTTGCCTGTTTCTGTCTCCTGCCTGAAGCCACCCCTAGTCCCCAGGATATCCCCTGGTGTTTTCTATTAACCATCGCTCATTGGTCATCTGACCATACCTCTGCACATTTTGCGTTTCCCAGTCTCGCAGCAAGTACACTCTCACCTTTTCCCGTGAATTCAGGAACCCAGAGCTTCCGGGTTACAAGAGTTCACCTTCTCCAGAACAGTCGGTGGCTTCCCCCGCCCAGTTTAAAGCGGAGTGGGTGGCCTGGTGCCTAGTCCCACTTCTGTCTGTCTGTCTCATTTGTTTCCTCCATTGCCTGTCTCTTTCGTTAGGGGAGCTGAAGCGACAACGGGCCGCTTAGCTTTTTATCATAGTGGAGGGGAGGATGGCTACAGGACTCCGAATGCTCCGTGTTCCTCAGAGGTCTGTCCTCTGTGGAGTGACCCTGAACTAACTGGCATGGGTGTGACCCTCTGAAAGGTCCCCAGAGTCCCCAGGACTGCTCTCTACCTGATCCTCATCTATGATACTGGTGTGTGCCCGAGGGATCAGAGCGGGCCCAGTGTCCCCAAGCATCCCCTCATACCCACAGTCCAGATGCTCTAAATGACAGTTTTAAGCTTATAATTTGGCTCCTGAATGCTTTGTGGCATGGTTTTTTTTTTTGTTTGTTTGTTTGGTTGGTTGGTTGGTTTGGGTTTCTCTGTAGCCTTGGCTGTCTTGAAACTCACTCTGTAGACCAGGCTGATCTTTTTTTTTTTTTTTTTAATAATTTGTGTTTTGCCTGCATATATGTCTGTGGATGTTGCATCTTGGAGTTACAGACAGTTGTGAGCTGCCATGTGGTTGCTGGGAGTTGAACCTGGGTCCTCTGGAAGAGCAGTCAATGCTCTTAACTTCTGAGCCATCTCTCTAGCCCGACCAGGCTGATCTTGAACTGGGAAATCTGCCTCCCTCTGCCTTCCAAGTGCTGGGATTAAAGGGATGTGCCACCACTATCTGATATTTTCACACTGTTTATTTTATTTTATTTTATTTTATTTGAGACAGGGTTTCTCTGTATAGCCTTGGCTGTCCTGGACTTGCTTGGTAGACCAGGCTGGCCTCGAACTCACAGCGACCCACCTGCCTCTGCCTCCCCAAGTGCTGGGATTAAAGGTGTATGACACTACCGCCCGGCTATTTTCACGCTCTTATTGGACAGATGACATTAAAGCAAAAATGGCACAAAAGCCACAGCTCCACCTCCTTTCCACCAGTTCCTGAAAGCCAGCTGTCCACTCTGGGCATTACCCTGGTCCCTGTTGGCTGTGCTTTTTCCCAGCAATGGCTTCATCTTTCCGTCTTTGCTTGGCTCAGGAGACCAAGAAGACGAGGTTGCTCTCCCTGGCCCTGCCCTGCGTCTTGAGTCGGGGAGGGGAAGATCTGAGCTGTTAGGCTTGGACAGAAGTAACTATGGTCTGTGGCCAAGGCTGACTTCCTGCCTGTGTGTGGACAGAGCACTGCTGGGAAGGAGGCCTGGCTGGAAGCCGTGGTCTTGGTAGGAATCTGCCCTCTGCCCTTGGAGCAAGAACCTGAACGCTTTCTAAGCCTTGGCTTCCTCAACTGCTTGTGGGAGAAGTAACTGGCCTGTCGTCCCCAGAATGGATCCCTGGGATGAAGGGCTGTGCCTAAGAGGGAGGGAGCTTTCTGAGCAGACTCCTTGGAAGAGGCTGAGGGATGTAGCTGGGTTGGTAGAGCACTTGCCTGTGAAGCTAGCACTCAGGTCATCCTCAGCCACACAGAATTCTGGGCTATCCTAGGCTGTCCTGGACTTGCTTTGTAGACCAGGCTGGCCTCGAACTCATAAAGATCTGCCTGCCTCTGCTTCCTTAGTGCTAGGATTAAAGGTGAGTGCCACCACCATGCTCAGCTTCCAGTGGTTTGCTTTTGCACTTACTTCTCAAAGCCTGAAACATGTGGCTCTTGACCTTTTCCTTTGACAGCTGGTCCTTTGATTCTGGGTCCTTCCAAACTAGAGGGTTACCTTCATCCCACTCTGAATGTTGGCGCATTTGACATGCTCCATGCCCCACAATGGTTCCTTAACGCGTGATCTGCGCTGATGCCTCCTAGCAGCCCCAGTTTATTTTGTTGCTGTTTTTTTTTTTTTTTTTTTTTAAAGAAGGGAACTTAGACCCGGAAGTCATGTGGCTCACCTGAAGTCACATGAGAGACTCAGACAAAACCAGCGTGCCTATTCCCTGGAGTCCCCTTCATACCACAGTGCTTGCTGCAGTCTGACCTCTTCTTGGAGGCTGTTCGTGACCTCAGTGCTCAAAAAGTAGATGTCCATTAAGCAGAGGCCACAGAGATGACCGGTGACCCTTGTAGCAGGCTCCCGTTTTCCCTGCTCCTCCAAGGATGGCAAGGTGGTCCTTGACCCAGACACATATCTATCAGGAACTCAAGGGCACCGACATGAAGTACCGGAACCGTGTGCGCAGCCGCATTAGCAACCTGAAGGACCCCAGGAACCCGGGCCTGAGGCGGAATGTGCTCAGCGGGGCCATTTCGCCAGAGCTCATTGCCAAGATGACGGCAGAGGTGAGGAGGATCATAGGGCCTTGGTGCGGTGGGGGAGGGAGAGGGGGAGGACCTGGGGGGTGCACAACGGTGGAGGGGGGCAACCTGTCAGGGTCAGGGCGTGGCCTGGCCAGGGTCATGCTGCTGCCCAGCTCGAAGAGCAATGGATGTGACTCTGGGAATATGATCTGGCTCTCTCAACAGACCCAGCCCGTTTCGCAGAAGGTCTGGCGCATGCCTTTAATCCCAGCACTTGGGAGGCAGAGGCAGGTGGATCACTGTGAGTTCAAGGCCAGCCTGGTCTACAAAGCGAGTCCAGGACAGCCAAGGTTACACAGAGAAATCCTGTCTCGAAAAACCCAAAAACAAAAACAAAAACAGATATACTAGTGGCCATAGGAGACCCTCGTTAGACAGATGGGTATTTGACCCACTTATTTCAGACACCACCTTCGGCACATCTTTGGGTGTGATTTGCTTTCAGAGATACCCTGCTGGTCCTCAATTGCTAGGGAAATGGAGAGACCCAGAGAAGGGAGAGTGAATGGATGTATTAGGCCCCTAAGGCCTGGTGGGACTCAGGGTGTTTTGGTGGCCCAGAGCGGAAGAGCATGTACATGCCCTGTGCATGATATGTGGAGTGAGTACCTGGGATGTGTGTGTGTGTTGTGTGCTGTGATGTGTATGTGATAATGCTGAGTGTATTGGGCGTGTGACAAATGCATGGATAGGCTGTTTTGTGTGTGGGTGTGATATAGATAGCTTTGTGTGGTGCGGGTGACGTGTGCAATGTGTGTGTGTGTGTGTGTGTGTGATATGTGATGTGCATATGATGTGTAATTAATTACTGCAAGCGGAGTATTCCATGAGTAAGTAGTATGTGATTTAAAAAAAAATGTTTTTTTTTGGGGGGGGAGGGTTTCAAGACAGGGTTTCTCTGTGCAGCCTTGTCTGTCCTGGACTCACTTTGTAGACCAGGCTGGCCTCGAACTCACAATGATCTGCCTGCCTCTGCCTCCCGAGTGCTGGGATTAAAGATGTACGCCACCACCCTTGGCTAGTATGTGCTTAACATGAGTGTGTGTTATGTGCAGTGTGTCATGTGTGGCCAGTGTATGCTGCGTGGGTCGTATGTGTGTAGTGCGGTTAATGTATTCTGTAGTAGGTGGTTAATATGTGTGTTGAGTGTTTTTAGAGGGTTGTTAGTACATGGTATGAAGTTAGTATGTGTGTGGTGTGTGGTTAGTGTGTGTATGATGTGTGTAGTGGGCGATGTGTAGCATGTGGCCTGTGGTGAGTGTGTGGTTACTATGTATATGGGGTGTTTAGTGTGTAGCGTGTGATTAGTGTGTGGGGGGTGGAGTCACGTGTTGCTAGCATGTGGCCTGTGGTTAGTGTGTGGTTACTATGTATATGGGGTGTTTAGTGTGTAGCGTGTGATTAGTGTGTGGGGGGTGGAGTCACGTGTTGCTAGCATGTGGCCTGTGGTTAGTGTGTGGTTACTATGTATATGGGGTGTTTAGTGTGTAGCGTGTGATTAGT
Source organism: Acomys russatus (assembly GCF_903995435.1). Taxonomy (NCBI): domain Eukaryota; kingdom Metazoa; phylum Chordata; class Mammalia; order Rodentia; family Muridae; genus Acomys; species Acomys russatus. The sequence continues at coordinate 30,374,599 of NC_067165.1, forward strand.
GTGTGGGGGGTGGAGTCACGTGTTGCTAGCATGTGGCCTGTGGTGAGTGCACTGTGGGATGTGTGGCTAGTGTGTGTGGTGTGTACAGTTATGAGTGCGAGTGGCACGTGCGTGTTGCATGGAGTGTTACAGAGTGGTGCTCCAGGACAGGTCTGTGCACTTCTGAGGAAAGAGCGCACTGCTTTCCTCAGACACCCCTAACCACAGCCCCAGGGTCAGGAGAAATAGGAGCCTGCCTCTCATGTATCCACCAAGCATCAAAGTCAGCGCTCAGCTCAGGCTCACCTTTGCTTACGTGTGGTGGGAACACACAGGCACAGGGTGTGTGTGGAGTCAGAGGACAAGTTGCAGCAGCCTGCAGGTGAGTTTTAACCATGGCAGCCTGGACTGACTAAGACACTGTAAAACTAAGTTTGCGATTTCGACCTCTGGGCAATGTTGTCATTTACAAAAGAGCACGCCTTGCTAAGGGTGTATCTGAGATGGTAAAGCGTCTGTCTGGTATGAGTAAGGCCCTGGGTTCAATCCTCACTTGGTACTAAGTGGGAAGAGAAAGAAAGAAAGAAAGAAAGAGTAGAGATAAGAAAGCCCATGAGAAGGTGACAGAGAGGCGCCCTCTGCACACTGTGGTGCTGTCATTACCTGTATATATGCCTGTAATCCCAACACATGGGAGGCAGAGGCAGGTGGATCTCTGTGAGCTCAAGACCAGCCTGGTCTTCATAGCAAATTCAAGGACAGTCTGTGATACATGAGACTTCCCCCTCCCCATCCCCTTTCAAGACAGGGTCTCTCTGTGTAGCCTTGGCTGTCCTGGACTCACTTTCCAGACCAGGCTGGCCTCGAACTCACAGTGATCGGTCTGCCCCTGCCTCCTTGAGTGCTGGGATTACAGGCATGCGCCACCGCATCCGGCTTGAGACTCTGTCTCAAATAAACAAATGGTAACGGCAGCCGAAACCGGGTCCCCCTTCCTATGAGTGTCTGGGTCCACAAACCCACTCATAGCCACGGCTGCCCCCACCGACACGTGTCTGTGCAGTCTTCCGTTGGCAGAGGCTTGGAGGGGCTCTGTGAACAGGGGCCACATAGGAAAGGGAAGGAACTGGCTGATGCTGATGCCGCATTTCAGCAGGAAAGAGGACTCTGGATGCTGCTGGGACAGCTGTCTGAGGGGTCTATCCACAGGGAGTCCTCAGACCTGTGAGCCCGGTTACTGTGGGAACCTGCTGGGGGCAGGGTGCTGGGTGTAGCCATCAGATCATGGTTACCAGAGCTAAGGTTCCTACCAACAGATAGGGTTAGCGAGCGCTCATAGTTGGAGCAGGCACTGCATTAAAGCCTAGAGTGGGAGGCTATGGTTTATGGGGGAGCAGCAGCCAGATCAGCTGCTGGGAGAGTCTGATTCAGGCCAAGGCCTGGCAGGCAGGATGAGCACGGTCCTGTAGGAATGACTCCATGGTACTAATTCCAGCGATGAGCACCTGCTGCTGGCCTATACACAGCAGCTGACCTTGACCCGGTTAGAAATCCCAGGTTGGACCTTCCAGCCAGGATGGAGATGGAGACTCTGCCAGGATAAGTCTTTGCCAAGTTGTGCCAGGCCGGGGCGTCCAACCGCTCCTCCTAGCTCTCTGTACTTGACCTAATGTGGCACCTCCTCCTCATTTCCCTCCAGGAAATGGCCAGTGACGAGCTGAGGGAGTTGAGGAACGCCATGACTCAAGAGGCCATCCGCGAGCACCAGATGGCCAAGACAGGCGGCACCACCACTGACCTCTTGCGGTGTAGCAAGTGCAAGAAGAAGAACTGCACCTATAACCAGGTGGACAGGAAAGAGCGGGGTGGAGCAGGGAAGGGCCACAGCGGGGGGGAGCAGAGGGATGCCCAGGGAGGTGCTGAGAGGAAAAGGAACTGAATTCTTCAGACCACCGGGCGAAGAGCAAGCTTGGAGATGCCACCACCTTGCAGATTCTGGGGAACCCTTCAGATTGTAGGATCAGCTCCTGTGTATCCGCAGGGCAGGCTCAGTGTGCCCTGTCTGTTCTGAAGCGAGAGCAAACCCCAGACTCCAGCCTGTGTAACACTGTCCTCTATGCTCACTGCTGGGCCAAGACCTCAGGAGAGTCAGAGACACTGGAAGGAAGGGCAGCAATGTGAAACCCAGCTCCTGGCGCACGCCTTTAATCCCAACACTTGGGAGGCAGAGGCAGGCAGATCTCTGTGAGCCAGCCTGGTCTACAAAGTGAGTCTAGGACAGCCGAGGCTACACACAGAAACCCTGTCTTGAAAAACAAAAACAAAACAAAAATCTCAGGGGAAACTGAGGCTCAGATGGGCGGACTCAGCAGCTTGGGCCAGGGTATCCAGGCAGGCTGGTGGCAGGAAGGCTTTGAACTATGAGCCGAACCTTTCTTTCCTTTTTCTCTTACTTGACTATTTTGAGATAGGACCTTGGATTTGCTTTTCTTTTTTTTTAGTTTTTTTGTTTGTTTGTTTGTTTTTAAGACATGGTTTCTCTGTGCAGCCTTGGCTGCCCTATACTTGCTTTGTAGGCCAGGCTGGCCTCGAACTCACAGCAATCTGCCTGCCTCTGCCTCCTGAGTGCTGGGATTAAAGGTTTGTGCTGCCACACCATGCAACCTTGAATTTATTTTGAAGCTAAAGCTACCGTGGAATTTCTGATCCTCTTGCCTCAGTGTTGGGGTTCCATGTGTGCACCACCACTATTGGTTTTTGGGTCCCAACATTCCCAAGTGAGTCCAGTCAGCTTGTTCAGTGATGACTGAGTTTTTTTTTTTTTTGTTTTTTTTGTTTTAGGTTTTTCGAGACAGGGTTTCTCTGTGTAACAGTCCTGGCTGTCCTGGACTCACTTTTGTAGACTAGGCTGGCCTCGAACTCACAGCGATCCTCCTTCCTCTGCCTCCCGAGTGCTGGGGTTAAAGGCGTGTGCCACCATCGCCTGGCTTATGATGACTAAGTTGATACCCAGGAGCTATAGCAGACTTGGGGGACAGGGAGGGAACCTTTTCCTAACCCACAAGAATGGCCCTATTGCTAGGTTCTGTCCCTGGAGCAATAATATCTTGAATTCTAACTCATATTTAGTGATCCTAGAGCTCTTTGTTTCTCTATCTGCTCAGTAGTCAAGACTCATCAAGAATAGCCAGGCTAGTAGCTCATGTCACCTGTCACTGGTGAGCATGTGGCAGAGGAACATGAGGATGGGGCGGGCAGTAAAGCCAGCCCAAGGTACATAGGAAAACCTATCTGAAAAATGAGCTAGGTGTGGTGGTGTGTACCTTTAATCCCAGCACTCAGGGAGACAGAGACAAGCAAATCTCTGTGAGTTCGAGGCCAGCCTGGTTTACAAAGTGAGTCCAGGACAGCCAAGGCTAACATAGTGAAACCCTGTCTCGAGAAAAAAAAAAAAAAAAGACAAAAATGGGTTAGAGAGATGGTTCAGTGCTTAGAGAGAGCTCATTGCTCTATCAGAGGGACAGACCCTAGCTCCCGTATTGGGTGGTCCACAAATGCCTATAACTCCAGCTCCAGTGTAGGTATTTGCACATGCACACACATCCCCTTTTTTTTGGGGGGGGGCTTTCGAGACAAGGTTTATCTGTCTAACCCTGCTGTCCTGGACTCACTTTGTAGATGTAGACCAGGCTAGCCTTAAATTCACATTGATCTGCCAAAAGGCAGAGACAGGTGGATCTCTGTGAGTTTGAGGCCAGCCTGGTCTACAGAGTGAGTTCCAGGACAGCCAGGGCTTGTTACACAGAACAACTCTGTCTCAAAAAACAAAAGACAAACAAACGAAAAACAAAACAAAAAGATTTGGTTTATCCACCCAAAAAGCCCACTACTGCCCTTTTTCCTTACCACAGCTGTGTAGTGACAAGGCTGTGCTATGCTGTGCCCTCTTGACAGACAACTGGAGGCACATACCAGCAGAGGGCTCCTCCCCAGTGCTGGTCCCAGCAGACATCACCAGGGTTGGCTTTGCAGAGTCAGGCAGCTGGGAACTCCAGAGCCTTGTGGTGGGGAACTCATGTCACTGAACCTGAATGAGGAGCTTGAAGGGCTGGGAATAAGAAGATACAGCAGGGCTGGAGAGATGGCTCAGTGGTTAAGAGCGCTGCCTGCTCTTCCAGAGGTCCTGAGTTCAATTCCCATCGACCACATGGTGGCTCACAACCATCTATAATGTAATCTGATACCCTCTTCTACAGATAAAGCACTCATATGCAATAAATAAATTAAATAAATCTTAAAAAAAAAAAAGCCGGGCGTGGTGGCAGACGCCTTTAATCCCAGGACTCAGGAGGCAGAGGCAGGTCAACTGCTGTGAGTTTGAAGCCAGCCTGGTCTACAAAGTGAGTCCAGGACAGCCAAGGCTACACAGAGAGACCTTGTCTCCAAAAACAAAAACAAAACAAAACCAAAAAAAAAAAAAGACACAGCATCACCCACCCCGGTGATCTATAAGCCTCCTTTCCTCTCTGGGTCTCAGCCACTTGCAGGCTGACAAGAGAGGAGGTGATTTCTTAGGTACCTCTGGCTCGGACAGACATGTCTGACATAAGGTGTTCAGGGTGTGAGTCTGGGAAGGCTTCTTGTAAGAGGGTGAGGCTTGGAACAAGAGATGAGAAAGAAGTTCAGAAGGATCAACAATAGTTCAAGTGCAAGGGCCAGGCTGAGCCAGTGGGATTCTGAGTGAGCTCACAGATGACCAGAGGAAAAGAGATTATACATCCATGTCAGGGAGATGACCAAAGTCTGGCAAATATCAGTTCCAACATAAGGACTTGAACCTATTTCAAAAGACAGCGAGATAGTGGCACGGACCTGTAATCCCAGCACTTGGGAGGCAAAGGCAGGCGGATCTCTCTAAGTTCGAGGCCAGCCTGGCCTACAGAGTGAGTCCAGGATAGCCAAGGCTACACAGAGAAACCCTGTCTCGGAAAAACAAAAAGCAAAAGACAGCAAGAGCCACGGCAGGCCCTCTAGCAGGGGAGTGACCTCACGAATGAATCTTCTCTCTGTCAGGTGCAGACACGCAGTGCTGATGAGCCCATGACCACCTTTGTCTTATGCAATGAGTGTGGGAATCGCTGGAAGGTTTGTATGCTTGCATCTTTCTCCCTCCCTATCATCCACACACAGCTGTTGCCTTGCCCAAGAAATAATATGCCAACAGACAGGAAGAGGATTCCGTGCTAGCAGGCAGGAGGCTTGCCAGCCTGCAGCATCAGCCTGTAGCGCATGACGGTGGCAAGTGGTTGAGTGGGAGAGGGAGTGTTAGTTTGGAAGGACAGCAGCTGGGATGGGTGGCAGCTCAGAGTTTATTATAGTTGTAGGCAAGGCCCTCAGTTGAGCATGGATGTGTTTGGCCTCCTGAGGACCGCAGAGGGAGGAGAAGCAATAGCACGGAGCATTTAGACCAGGCCTCTGCAAAGTGTTTGTACAGAAGCTATATGGCCCTTGCCCTAGCCACAGGGGGATAAGACAGAGTGGCCCTGAGATGCTCTGAGTGTCCTTTCTTTCTTAGGAAGCTCTGGAAAAGCCTTTTATCACCCAGTGCTGTGATCTAGATGTTTAGCTCCTGTAGGGGCAACAGTCTGGATTTCAGCCATGGGGGACAAACAGAATCCTCTCCGGGTGCTGCTTGCTGGGGGTGTAGCTCAGTACTAGAGCATGTTCTGATATGTATGAAGTCCAGGGTTTGATCCCCAGTGAAACACACACGGACACACAGACACACATACACACACATGGAATTAATCCCAGCACTCGGGAGGCAGAGGCAGGAGGATCACTGTGAGTTTGAGGCCAGCCTGGTCTACAAAGTGAGTCCAGGACAGCCAAGGCTAATACAGAGAGACCCTTGTCTCAAAGAACCAAAGAAAAGAAAAGAAAAGAAAAAAAGAAAAAGAAAGAGAAAGAAAGAAAAGAAAAGAAAGATACTGGGTGAAATAGGCTTAAACATATTGCCACAGCCTAGCACATATTAGTGTTCGGTAATAATGGCTGAGGTGGGAAAAGGACATGCTGTGTGCTTCTATGCACCTGTTGGAAAGGCAGGACCCAAGGGAGCGTTCATCTTGTCTGACAGTATTTTTAGATAACGTCCACTGCCATATGGGAGAGCTAAAATCCAACCAAGTGGTCTGTGACAATCATGATATTTTTGTTGTTGTTTTGAGATGGAGGGGTGGAGAAGTCCTCTCTGTGCAGCCCTGGCTGTCCTGGAACTCCTTACACAGACCAGGCTGGCCTGGAACTCACAGAAATCCACCTGCCTCTGCTTCCTGAGTGCTGGGATTAAAGGCCGGCTCCACCACGTCCGGCTGAATCCACCTTCTTGTCCATGAGTCTCAGAGAGACCTCTTACACTGTTGCCTTTCGGTTTTATAGTTCTGCTGACTGGACCACCAGCCAGGACGATGGCAGGAGGAAGAACAAGCAGGAAGCACAGACCATGTGACCCAGAGTGATAAATAAAAATTCAAATGAAAGCAAATGCGGAGCCCTGGATGAGGCTAGGGGTTAGATGAGAGGTGCGTGCGTGTGTCTATGGGGGAGAGGGTTCTTTTGCTAATTATATTCAGTCATGAAAAGTGATTGGTTTCTGGGGGAGCCTTTCTGGTGTGTGATGCTCAGTCTTTTTTTTTTTTTTTTAAAGATTTGCTTATTATGTATATAGATATTATAGATGGTTGTGAGCCACCATGTGGTTGCTGGGAATTGAACTCATGACCTTTGGAAGAGCAGTCAGTACTCTTAACCTCTGAGCTACCTCTCCAGCCCCAATGCTTAAGAGTATTGACAAGACCTACACAAAAGGTCAGCATCAGATCGGAGGAGCCTTATCCTGACAGTGGCCTGACAGATCTTTGAGTTTCTTCTCCACGACTGAAAATTAGCAGATTGAGGCTTAGGGTATAGCTTAGTGGTAGGCCCTGGGTGCCAACCCCAGTACAGAGTAGAGGAGAAGGAGGGGAGGGAGGGAGGGAAGAGAGAAATACCACGCTTTGCATGGTGCTGTTTGCTTGTGATTTCATGGCTTGGGGGCAGAAGAGGATCACCAGAGTCTCAGAGTTCAAAGTCAGCGCCCTGGGCAACATCATGAGACCCTCGTCTCTTATTTTCATTATTTCATTTCCATATTACGATTTTATTGTAGTTTCAGATAAGGTCTCATGGGACCCAGGGTAGCCTCAAACTCCGTGTGTCGTTGAGGATGTGTTGAACTTCTGATCCTCTTGCTTCCACCTTCCAAGACTTGGGATGACAGGCCTGTATCCCTGTGGCTGGCTGACACAGTGCAGGAGGCTTCATGCCTGCCGGGAAAGAGCTCTACCACCTGAGCTACACCCCCAGCTCAAAACCCTGTCTCTAAACAGAAAACACTGGTGCCAGGGAGATGATTCAGTGGTCAAGACCCCCTATTGCTCTTGCAGAGGACCCAGGTTCAGTTACTAGGAACTACAGTATCCCACAACCATTTGAAACTCCAGTTCAGGGGATCTGATGCCTTCCTCCTGGTCTCCAAGAGCACCAGGCACACATGTGGTACACGTACATGGATACTCACAGAAATAAAATAAGTAAATCTAGAAAGAAAAAAAGAAGCCGCCAGGTGGTGGTGGCGCACGCCTTTAATCCCAGCACTTGGGAGGTGGAAGCAGGTGGATCGCTGTGAGTTTGAGGCCAGCCTGGTCTACAAAGTGAGTCCAGGACAGTCAAGGCTACACAGAGAAACCCTGGCTCAAAAAACAAACCAATAAAAAAATCTCAGCACTCAGGAGGCAGAGGCAGGTGGATCTCTGTGAGTTCAAGGCCAGCCTGGTCTACAATGGGAGTCTGGGACAGCCAAAGCTACACAGAAAAACCCTGTCTCAAAAAACAAAACAAAACAAAACAAACAAAAGTCAAACCCAAACAAACAAAACCCCCATGAGTCTAGAATTTCTAGATCAGCTTGACCAACACAGTGAGACCCATGGCCAACCAGTCAAAAAAAAAAATTATAGTAGAAACACACTCTGAAAGCCATCTTAGTCATTTGAAATGAATAGTTCTGCAGTTGAGTCAAATGACCAACCAGTCTGTCTTGCAGATTTTTAAAATAATTTATTTAATTTTTATTTTAGCCAGGTGTGGTGATGCATGCCTTTAATCCCAGCACTTGGGAGGCAGAGGCAGGTGGATCGCTGTGAGTTCGAGGCTAGCCTGGTCTACAGAACGAGTCCAGGACAGCCAGGAGTACACAAAGAGACCCTGTCTTGAAAAAAAACAAAAACAAAAACAATTTTTATTTTATGTGCATTAGTGTGAAGGTGTCAGATCCCTTGGAACTGGAGTTACATTGAGTTGTGAGCTGCCATGTGAGTGCTGGGAATTGTGTCCAGGTCCTTTGAAAGAGCAGACAGTGAGCTGGGCATGGTGGCGCACGCCTTTAATCCTAGTACTCCTGAGGCAGAAGCAGGCAGATTGCTGTGAGTTTGAAGAAAGCAGACAGTGCTCTTAACCACTGAACCATTTCTCAGGTCCAAGATTTTTTGCTTTTGTTATCTTTATGCATGTGAGTTTTTTGGGTTTTTTTGCTTTTTCTGGTTATTCCAGACAGAACTTCTCTGTGTAGCCTTGGCTGTCCTGGACTCAATTTGTAGACCAGGTTGGCCTCAAACTCACAGAGATCCACCTACCTCTGCCTCCCCAAGTACTGGGGTTACAGGTGTGCACCACCATGCCCGGCTGCATGTATGTGTTCTTTTTTTCTTTTTCTTTCTTTCTTTCCATTTTTTAAAAATTTTATTATTTTATTTTTTTAGGAGACTGAGTTTCTCTGTGTAGCCTCAGCTGTCCTGGACTTGCTTTATAGACCAGAGTAGGCTCAAACTCACAGAGATCCACCTGCCTCTGCCTCCGAGTGCTGGGATTATAGACATGAGCCACCACACCCGGCTATGTATGTGTTCTTATGTGTGCACATGTGCATCTAAGTGTGTGTGCATGTGTAGGCTACACCTGTGGAGACTAGAGGTCAACGTCAGCTGTCTTTTTGTATATCCCTCTTCTCTTCAGCTTTTTTTTTTTTTTTTTTTTTTTTTTTTTGAGAAGGTCTCTTCAGTCAACCTGGATCTCAGCAATTTGTAAGCCCCACAATGCTGGGATTATAGTATGCCATCACACCCAGCTTTTACATGGGGATGAAACTCTGGTCCTCTCTCTTGTACAGTAAGCACTATATTGACTGAGCTGTCTTCCCAGTCCTACCTGAAGTTTCTCCTCTTTTAAAGGCTGGGGCCATGGCTTAGTGGTAGAGCACTTACCTAGCATTCTAACATATGTGGGGCCCTTTCCTCCCACCATCCCCATGCCCCTCCCCCATCCTGGCAACCACCAGAGCACTGTTTGTATTATTAGACCCTTTATACCTTTATAAGCCAAGGAGCCCAAAGTTCAGGGAATAATTTGTTTGGGAGACAGAGCTTGGATTTGGACCCAGATCCCCAGTTTCGTTCTGAGTCACTTAAACATGGCTTCCCCACACTGAGCGTCTGTGACGTGGCCGTGGTGTGCCAAGGACCTCTGTGTCATTCTCACAATCCTCGAAGCAGCAGCCTTGCAGCCACTTAGGGGGTGGTGTCGTATTCCCCAATTAGTGTCTACTATAGAATGGGCATAGTAACCTGGGTCCAGTTGATGCCCTTAAAAGACTGGACAATACCAAAGTTTGTGTACTTTGTTGTTGTTGTTTGCTTTTGTTTTGTTTTTTCGAGACAGGGTTTCTTTGTGTAGCCTTGCTTGTCTGGGACTTGCTTTTGTAGACCAGGCTGGCCTCGAGCTCACAAAGATCCACCTGCCTCTGCCTCCTGAGTGCTGGGATTAAAGATGTGTGCTTGAGGTGGTGCATTTTTTGTGCTGTTCTCTCCATTTGTGGGAAACACTGTTTGTGGAAAAGCCGCAGAAGCATTGTGAGGGCAAGTGCCCCACTCCTCTGTGCTCTGCTCCTCCTGCCAAGCCCATTGCCCCTCTCACCCAGCCCAGCCCCAGGGCCTTGCTTGTGGGGCTTCCTACCAGCTTCACCCATCTGCAGCCAGAGGCAGAGGCAGACAGGCATGCAAGGGAACATGAGACACTGCCCTCGTCCTGTTTCTTCCCCCTGCCACTCTTCCCTCCCGTCCCAAAGAAACCCAAGCCATGCTGGCACAGAGCTGTCCTTTCACGCCTCTGTGCCTCTGCACAGACTGTTCAAGACTAAGGCTCTCCCTCTCCCTCCTACAGTCTCCACCTCTGTCACGCCTACAGTCTGCAAGGCTGCTTGGATGTCACCTCCTCTGCAGAGCCTCCTTCCTTCCCCGTGAGAAGGGGTTGGCAGGCAGGGACATGGCAGGATGAGCATCTGGGTGCGCTGTAAGGTCAAGGAAGACCCAGGTCATTTCCTTTGAAAAGGAAAATTGAGAAAATTGGATCACAAATATGGAGACGTATTTGAAGATGTTTAACAGATTAATGCTTCTGATACGAAAGAAAAGCTACCGTTGGACTGTTCATAGATCATGGTTCAGAGGTTAAAGGTGCTTGGTTTTTTGTTTGTTTGGCTGGTTTTTCGAGACAGTTTCTCTGTATGGCTTTGGCTGTCCTGGAACTCCCTTTGTAGACCAGGCTCAGAGAGATCCTCCTGCCTCTGCCTCCCAAGTGCTGGGATTACAGGCATGCACCCACCATTGCCCGGCTCTTTTTTTTTTCAATTTAGGTTTTTCGAGACAGGTTTCCTCTCTTGGCTGTCTTAGACCTGGCTCTGTAGACCAGGCTGGCCTTGAACTCAGAGATCCGCCTGCTTCTGCCTCCTGAGTGCTGGGATTAAAGGTGTGTGCCACCATGCCTGGCTGCTTGTTCTTTTAGAATACTAGAGGTCATCTTCTGATGACCTGTAATTCTAGCTCCAGGGGATGTGACTCTTGGTTTTCTCAAGGCACCTATAAGTACCTATTTTTAAAAATATTTACTAAAAATAATCATCTACAGCCGGGCTGAGGCCAATATGGTGTACTAAGTAAGTCCAGGATAGTTAGGGACACACAGAGAAACCCTGTCTAGAAAACAAAAAACAAACAAACAAACAAAAAACCCAACAATAAAACAAAACCATTTACTGGGCCTTCACAGGTACACTAATCCAGTAGCAATGCACATTTTTTAAAAGATTTATTCATTTATTATGTATACAGTACTCTACTTGCATGACAGAAGAGGGCATTAGATCACATTATAGATGGTTGTGAGCCACCATGTGGTTGATGGGAATTGAACTCAGGACCTCTCGAAGAACAGCCAGTGCTCTTAACCACTGAGCCATCTCTCCAGCCCCCCGCAATGCACATTTTAAAAAGAGATTTATTTATTACATATACAGTGCTCTGCCTGCATGTATACCTGCAGGCCAGAAGAGGGCACCAGATCACATTATAGATGGTTGTGAGTCACCATGTGGTTGCTGGGAAGTGAACTCAGGACCTCTGAAGGAGCAGTCAGCGCCTTTAACCTCTGAGCCATCTCTCAAGCCCCCATGCAATGCACATTTTTAAGACATGCAAGAGGACCCCCCATTTCCCCAGGAACAAGCTGCACTGAAGCTCCCCCACCCACCAACACAGTAGGTGCTCCCCACCACCCAACACAGTAGGTGCTCATCATTTGCTGCATGATGGGGACAGACAGGACTGTCCAATTCATTCTAGAAAACCCCAAACCATAACACTGAACAATAGGGCAGGAAGCTGCCACCTCCTCCTCCAGTCACTAGCCCTCCCCAAGGCAAGCTACAGCAGGAAGACCCTCAGCCACTGTCTTTTCTTCCCGCCCACCCAGGTGCTTCCCCTTCAGTCCTTCTTTCCACTCCCAGGTGAAGAAAGCAAAAGTACTTTCTTAGAGGCAAAAGGACAAGCTGGGCACACACAGCCATCCTGGCCCCAAGGCATAGTCCTGGGAAATAAAAGGAAAAGCCAGAGGGACAAAAGAGGGCTTAAAACTTGACAGCAACGGGACAAAAGGCCTCAGAGTTTACAGAGCAATCTTGTGAAAAGGGAGGCCCTTCTGGGGCTGGGCCCTTGTCTCTCCTTGGGCTCAGCTCTCCTCCGGAGCCCAGACTCCATACCAGTCATCCTCCTTGTTTGTAGGAGTTTGGCTATTGCCCCCCCCCCTTAGTTTTCTCTGAGTGAGGCCTCAATGTATTGTGTTGCTTCCAATCCCAAATACTAGGTTCCACACACTGTGCACTTGAGCCCACCCATTGGCTGTGTTTCCAGCAGAAACAATAGTGTGAGAATAAGGTGACCCCAGAGTACCTATGTTTTCCCAGACCTTCAGGCCATTGCATATACCCATGGGCCTTCCTTCATACTCAGCCTTCAAGTGCTGAGTTTCTCCTGCTACCAAAATCATGATCCATCCAAATACCTAGGGGTCTTATTATTCATTCTGTGCAGGGGTGCTTTAAACTCCTTCTCAACATCCTTAGCTATGACAATTCCAACTGTATAGAAAAAGAGATGGTGGGGCTGGAGAAATAGTTCAGTGGTTCAAAGCGATTACTGCTCTTGCAGATGTCCCAAATTTGTTTTCCAGCACTCAAATAAGGTGGTTTATAACCACCTGTAATTCTGGCAGAGATTGGACGCCCTCTTCTGGCTTCCTCAGGCACCTGCACTCACATGCTCATACCCACCCCAACCCCTGACCTGATATAAAATTAAAAATAAATTGTACCTGTTTTGTTGTTTGTTTTGTTTCTGTTTTTTGAGGCAAGGTTTCATTGTGTAGCCCTGGTTGTCCTGGACTCACTCTGTAGACCAGGGTGGCCTGGAACTCACAGAGATCCTCCTGCCTCTGGCTCCTGAGTGTTGGGATTACAGGCTTGTGCCACCACACCCAGCTCTTGTTTTGTTCTTTTTGAGACAGGGTTTCTCTGTGTGGCTCTGACTGTCCTGGAACTAGTTCTGTAGACCAGGCTGGCCTCGAACTCACAGAGATTGAAGGCTTGTGCCACCACCGTCTGGCTAAAATACATTATTTTAAAAAGATAGGGGCCTGGAGAGATTTTCCTGAAAAATACACAGCCTAGGTCCCAACCTAGACCTGTCTGATCTTTGTGCCCATAATCTCCTGACTCTGGTAAGTCCTTCAGGATCCTAACTTACATGGTGGATGGATGTCACAGTAGGTGGAATCCTACGGTTCTGTGGCATCTACACACTTTCTAGTCCTACCTTTGGGAGCGTAAGAGAAGCACAGGTAAAAGAGATGCTGAATGGTAGGGTCCTGCTAGCTCATTTTTAGATCCTTGAGTCATGTAGCCATAAATAAGTGGGCACTGGGAACAGGACACTCTAATAAAAACATGGCCAGGGACATGTTTGAAAAAAAAAAAAATTTTTTTTTTTCCAAGTCCTTGAATGCGTGGATGTATCTGCAAAACAAAAGAAAAGCCCCCTTTTCCCAGACCAGGCAAAGAAGTCTCCTGTTCAGGCGGAGACAACAGGCTTCTGGGCATCAAGCCAAGGTTCTGGGGATATTTATAACTTGAAGAGGGTGGGAGTCCCTACTAAGCTGCTATATTCTTTTTCCATCACTTCCCTCTCCAAGACTACACAGCAAGCTGGGAGCTCTTCCCCCAGGCAGAATGCCTGCTTTGCCTAGCACTCGCCTTCCATAGTCTATTTCCTTCATCCTGGCTGGGGAGAGGGAAGGCTGTCAGTCCTTCCCTTTAGACCTTTAGAGGACTCTTGCTGAACACAGCTTAGGTGCTGCGGGTGTCTGTTGGCCTGCTGTTGTGGTCTCGGGAATCTGTTTATGAGCCTGCGGCTTCCTGGAGCTATAGACCAGTATCTGCAGTCTGGAGGAAGCCTTAGCTCATCCTAAGATCAAACACTGTCCTTTGCCTGTTCATCTATGGATTCGGATTTCTACCCGTGGCCCTGAGATCTCTGGACTCTGCTGCTAACAGCAAGACTCTTTCGGAACGTCAGGCCTCTTTAGAACTCAGACTTTGGGATCTCAGGCCTCTTGAGGATCTTGGAGCCAGGGACCTCCGCGTCTAGAGTTTTCGCAGGCCAGGAGAGGTAAGCCTCTACCTTTGCTCCTAACCTGGGTTTGTGGCTTCTTTGAAACAGAGACTGCTAACATCCGTAGTACCCTTTCCCGGTCCAGATCATCGCAGGGGCAGGGTCTTCATGGTGTTGGGAGTGTTCTCCAAGAAACCTTTCAGCAGAGAGACCCGTCAACAGTGCAAGGACCCTGAGTTTCCACTCTGAAGCCAGCTATCTCCCCTACACACCCTCACCCTCCCCCGCTTTGATTTCAGTGTTCTAGTGTCTTTAGATAAGTGCACTTAAGTCCGGGTCTCTATAAAAGAGTGCAAGGACCTCCCTAGAGGGTTAACATCCGAAAACACTGGGCCGGGCGGCTGACTACACTCCTACACAGGGAGGGCGGCACGAGGCGTCCTGGGATATGCAGTCTGCAGGCGGGATGCAACTGCTGCCAGGCCTACTGGGAGTTGTAGTCCAAGGATCCAGAGAGCTAGTGCTGCAGGCAAGTGCTGGGACGTGTCGTGACTACGTGGGCGGGGCCCAAAGTTCCATCGCCGCCTGAGAGTCTCCCGAGGGAGGGAAAAGGAGTCTTTTCTCGTTCTGGCCTGGGCTGTCAAAGGAGGGCTGATCCCAGCTGAGATTAGCCCAGGCTGCCACACTCAGTCTGACTTCGCGGATAATATCTGATTCAAAGAGGAAAACAGGGAGGCCTTCTTTGCTGAATCATGCAATAGTCTCCGAGGAGAAAATGGGGGATACATCGACTGGTCTTGAAGGACGCAGTCCTGTCTCCTCTCTTTTGTTCTTTTTCTTCCCCTGCTTTTGGCCTCTAAGTGGCCTTTGTACGCCAGAATGAGACTTCAAGTCCCGGCAGGCCACGAGCCGCGCGCACGCGTGGTTGGAGATGCTCGGCCACGCCGCAGGAGGAGGGCTGATGGTTTAGCATTTGATTGGTCGGGTGTTTTATGAGCTTTTTCGCTGATTGGCTGAGATTGCTGCCGGAAAGGTCCCAGCCCGGAGATGGAAGAGCAGAGGCGTTCTATGTGCTGGCTGGAAAGCCTCATCTCTCAAATAGCGTCGTCCTGACCCCTAAGCCAGGAGGCATCTAACCACAGCCTGTCCTCTCCTACTCTGTCTAGCATTGCATGCACTCGATATTAACAAGACACGGAGAGTGGTTCACGCTCGGGAGTCAGGGAAGAGAGTGACCAGTCCTGGGCCTTCCCCTCCTACCCTGCGAGCAGAACTCCAGCCCTAGGGAGTGGGCAGGGCCTCTTGCCGCGCCTCACGCCCTGCTTTCCCCCTCCTTCAGCGTTGTCTGCTAGCTGCTTTTCCTGCTCTCTCTCCCTGGAGACGAACGCTTGAGCCCGAGATGGCAGCCACCCTGCTCATGGCTGGGTCCCAGGTAAGCCGGGGGTGGCTTTCCGGACCTCGCCTGTGCTTACCCATCCCGCTGGGTGTTTCCCGGTTCTGCAAACCCCTATAGGAAATTCCCTGGGATTAGCTCATTTGGTCTTAATGTTGGCTAATATAGCCATATGCAAGCATATATCAAGCACCTATTGTATGCCTTTAAGCATTGAGAATAAAACAGAACAGGTTGGGTGGTACCCTCCCTGCCAACAGTCTGTAGGGAGAAAGATGCATCCGGTTAACCAAGACACACTATGATAAGAACTCCGTTTGCCTTAGCAAGAAAGTGTTGCGACCTGCGAACCGGTGAGTGGTGGAGGGATTAATTCCCAATGCAGTGTTCCAGGAAGGAGTGAGGAGCGAAAGGGTCGAGGGAACAGAACAACGGTTGGCTCTAGAACTGGACCATAAAGAAGAGAATTTCACTGGTCTAAAGAAAAAGAGAGCGTTGTATGGAGATGTATTGAGCCGTGTAAGTTCTAGGTCTGTTCTGAAGAGGACGTGGCTACAGGACAAGGGTCCTCAAGTGGGCAGGGATATCTAGTAGATCGCCCCTGCCTTTTGACCACATGTTACCCCCCCCCCCCCCCTATTTCTTTCTTGTTTCTTCTTTGGACTCTACAGATGAGACTTAATGCCATTGCCTTCTCGACATTTCTAACCATGTCTCTAATTTCAAGAAGAAGAGCTGGTCCTAAGCTCCCAGATACCAAGTAGTCAGTTGTGTGATTTCAGGCCCCTGTGACATTTGAAGATATGGCCATGTACCTCACCCGGGAAGAATGGAGACCCTTGGATCCTACACAAAGAGATCTTTACAGGGATGTGATGCAGGAGAATTACAGAAATGTCGTCTCCCTGGGTGAGTGAGAGTTTTTATCTTTTTTTTTTTCCCACCAAGTACGGTTTTTTTGTTGTTTTGTTTTTTGGTTTTTTTTCCCCAAGTACCGATTTGAAACAAGTCAAAAAGGCTTAGGTCTTTCAGTACAGCCTTGTTTGTTTGTTTCTTTGTTTGTTTTCGAGACAAGGTTTCTCTGTGTAGCCTTTGCTGTCCTGGAACTCACTCTGTAGACCAGGCTGGCCTCGAACTCAGAGTTCCGCCTGCCTCTGCCTCCTGAGTGCTAGGATTAAAAGGGTATACCACTATCACCACTGCTGCCTAGCTCATGCAAATCTTTAAATATGGGAAGGCCCACATTATACGGTCTATTAAAAAAAAAAAAAAAAAAAAAAAACCAAGTAAAGAGGTTTCTGCAGTTTCATAGACTTTCAGGGTTCTCATGCCCTGAGTCATTTGCCATTCTGCAGCTTGTTCGTACAGATCACTGACCAAACAGGTCTGACTCTGTGGTGCTCGCCGCCGGGACATAAATGCCCTGTAAATGGCGCCTTTTCTCTAAGGCACTGGATGATGATGGGTTCTGAAGTGGTTCACAGCAGGGCAGAAGCGCCACCCTCTTGTATTTGTTTTGGCTCCATAGCTGCAGCTTTGCCTTAGGTGCTCAGGGTCTTGGCTAGGGATGTTTCAGAGGTGAGCATCCTTCAGGTGTGTCACATTGTTTCAGAAGAGCCACTGAATAGTTAGATCACAAATCCTGTGAAGGGGAGAGCTTTGTCAGGCTGCGGGTGTAGAGTGCTTGAAGCCTTAGGGTTTAATCCTCAGTGCTACATAAAGCCAAACACAAGACTAAGGTATTTTAAAATGGTTTTATTCTCAGAACAAATGGTGACCCGAGGGGTTTTCTTAGTTTGGATTTTCTCTGATGTCCTAATTTCCTTGGAGGAGGATGATGATGATTCTTCTTCTTCTTCTTTTTTGTTTTGTTTTTTGTTTTTTGAGACAGGGTTTCTCTGTGTAGTCTAGGCTGTCCTGGACTTACTTTGTAGACCAGGCTGGCCTCAAACTCACAGCGATCGGCCTGCCTCTGACTCGCCTGGCTTCTTTTTTACTTTCTATTCATTTTTAGGTGACATTAAATAATGAGTTTCATCGTGATGTTTTCATATATATATGTGTCTGTGTCCATTGACCTGATTTGTTTCCCTCCCCTACTTCTTCCTTCAGCATTTGTCCCTTGAATTGCTCTTTAAAAACCGGCAACAATAACTCCATTGCCAAAAAACAAAATGAACAAAACCAAAAACGGGTTGAAGAGATTGAGTGTGTATTGCTCCTGCAGAGGACCTGAGTTCAGTTCCCAGCACCCATGTCAGGCAGCTCACAACTGTCTGTAATGCCAGTTCCAGGGCATCAGACCAGACGCCAGCTTCTGGCCCCTGAAGGTGCCTGCAACCACACCCATACTCCAACCCAGACACGGTACACATCCCAAGTGCTGGGAGGAAGTGTACTGCCACGCCCGGCTTAGAAAGGATCATTTTTTAAAAAGAGGCACTCGTGAGTCCTTATAGTCTATCTCAGGAGCATTTCTTAGAATTCCCGAAAGATTTACTTCTTACCCTAATAAATTTAGGGTTAGGGTTAATAAATGTTTTCAAGGCACTTTGTTGTTTTGTTTCTTCCTTTTTTTTTTTTTATTAATTTATTTTTGTTACATCTCAGTGGTTATCCCATCCCTTGTATCCTCCCATTCTTCCCTCTGTCCCATTTTCCCCTTATTCCCCTCCCCTATGACTGTTCCTGAGGGGGATTACCTCCCCCTGTATAATATGCATTTATATTCTGTCTGAATGGATGTCTGCACCGCATGCCTGCCTGGTACCCACGGAGGCTAGAAGAGAGTGTTAAGTCCCTTGGAATTGGGAGTTACAGACACTGAGCTGCCGGATGGGGTGCTGGGAACTAAACTCAGGTCCTCTGCAAGAGTCGCAAGTGCTCTGGACCACTGAGCATCTCTCAGGCCCTTCAAGATGGTTTTTATCATAGTGCTTCCTAGGACCTTTAGTGTATTATTAAACATTTGGACTTCTTTGTTTGTTTGCTTGCTTCATTTTGTGTGTGTGTGTGTGTGTGTGTGTGTGTGTGTGTGTGTGTGTGTGTAAGATGGGGTAAATGTATATGTGTGCACATGGATGTGCAGATGACATTTGCCTGTGCATAAGCCAGAGGTCCACTTCCAGTATCTTCTGTTCTTTCCATCTTTGTTTGTTTGTTTGTTTGTTCTTTTGATTTTTTTGAGACAGGGTCTCTCTGTGTAGTCTTGGCTGTCCTGGACTCACTAGGTAGACCAGGCTGGCCTCGAACTCACAGCGATCCGCCTGCCTCTGCCTCCCGAGTGCTGCTGTGTATATTCTTAGCCACTAAGCCACCTCGCCTGCTTTAGGAAGACCACTTCACTTCTTGAGTCTTGGGTCTCCCCTTCACAGAGATGGACTTTCACCATCATTGTGACCATTAGCGTGTGTATTCATGTTAGGAACCTAGTGTGCTGACGGTACCATTGGGCTCAGTCCACCAGTTCACCCTCCCCTGTGGATGACGTACGGACTTCTCACCCGCGCCTGAGATCAACTGAAAAGAAGGCTAAAAGAGTGATAGCTCAGTGCCAGAGCTGGGCGTGGTGTAGCTGAGTGTTAGAGCATTTACACGGCCTGCACACACTCCTGGGTCTCTGTAGCACTGTGAATAGAGGAGTAAGTCAAACCCCTCAGTTTAGTGCCTAGAATACAGCGGGCGTGTTCGTGCACTGACCCGTCTCTGCGTTATTTACTCTTCCTTACAGACTTTGAGATCAGGAGCGAGAATGAAGCGAACCCGAAACAGGAGTTTAGCGAAGACGTGGAATTTGTAACCATGGCTGAAGAGCCGATTGAGACCGCCGCCGAGAAGAATGGCGAAAGCGAAGAGGCCTTTGAAAGCGGAGACAGGCCAGAAAGACAGTGGGGAGATCTGACGGCGGAGGAGTGGGTAAGCTACCCTCTCCAGCAAGTCACCGACCTGCTTGTCCACAAAGAAGGCCACACGGGCATCCGCTATCACATATGTTCTCAGTGTGGGAAGGCCTTCAGTCAGATTTCAGACCTCAACCGCCACCAGAAAACCCACACGGGAGACCGACCCTATAAGTGTTACGAGTGCGGCAAGGGCTTCAGCCGCAGCTCCCACCTCATCCAGCACCAGAGGACGCACACGGGCGAGCGGCCCTACGACTGCCACGAGTGCGGCAAGAGCTTCGGCCGGAGCTCTCACCTCATCCAGCACCAGACCATCCACACGGGCGAGAAGCCGCACAAGTGTACCGAGTGCGGGAAGAGCTTCTGCCGCCTCTCCCACCTCATCCAGCACCAGCGGACGCACAGCGGCGAGAAGCCGTACGAGTGCGAGGAGTGCGGGAAGAGCTTCAGCCGGAGCTCCCACCTGGCCCAGCATCAGAGGACGCACACGGGCGAGAAGCCTTACGGCTGCAACGAGTGCGGGCGCGGCTTCAGCGAGAGGTCCGACCTCATCAAGCACTACCGCGTCCACACGGGCGAGAGGCCCTACAAGTGCGACGAGTGCGGGAAGAATTTCAGCCAGAACTCCGACCTGGTGCGGCACCGCAGGGCCCACACCGGGGAGAAGCCGTACCACTGCAACGAGTGCGGGGAGAACTTCAGCCGCGTCTCCCACCTGGTCCAGCACCAGCGGACTCACACCGGGGAGAAGCCGTACGAGTGCACCGCCTGCGGGAAGAGCTTCAGCCGCAGCTCCCACCTCATCACGCACCAGAAGATCCACACCGGCGAGAAGCCGTACGAGTGCAACGAGTGTTGGCGAAGCTTCGGGGAGAGGTCGGATCTGATCAAACACCAGAGAACCCACACGGGAGAGAAGCCCTACGAGTGTGTGCAGTGCGGGAAAGGCTTCACGCAGAGCTCTAACCTCATCACGCACCAGAGAGTTCACACAGGAGAGAAGCCTTACGAATGTACCGAGTGTGACAAGAGTTTCAGCCGGAGCTCAGCGCTGATTAAACACAAGAGGGTTCATACCGACTAAGCCCAGCTGTGGTCCTGAGTAAGAAATGAGACATCCGAAGGTCAGGTTAGATATCGGCGAGCTTCCTTAGGGCCACAGTTTGAAAACAAGAAAGAAGACAACCCTTTTGAAATTCCGACTTACAGCTTCAGGGATGCTCTCCCTTCCTCCAAAATCACGATATATATATATTTTTTAAATTCACTTGATTAGTATATAAATTGTTTCATCAAATCCAGCCCCTCATCCCAAGTAACTTAAAGGCTGAAGACCAGAGGACAAGGTGCTGGTGGGTGCTTAGGCCTGGAGATGGAGTAGAAATTTAAAAGGTTTTTCCCCCCCCTCTTGTGGCCCACAAAGACTGCAGTGGGAACATAGAACCGAAATAGGGTCATGGCAGCTGCTTTGGCAGAAGGCAGGCGGACCTGTCCCCAGTTGCCACTGTTCAGACACTGTAGTAACGGGGATCACACACTTCCCTTCCAAAGGGCACTTTCTTTTTTTTTTTAAATATTCGTATCTTACCATCTTCTTGCACACAGGGTTCTGCACGCTGAGGGCAGAGATCACATTGTTTCTCCTTGTTTCTCAAGGAGTACAGCTTCCATGTTTTTGAAAGCTGACGGGAGATACAATGTGAGAGAAAAAAGGAGGCACAGGTTTGAGGACCAAGGGCCCAGGATGGTGGTGATGTCAGCAAGAGATGGAAACCCATTGATACTGCCATTAATCAGGTTTATGTATTTTCTTCAAAAATCACTTTAGGGAAACTGCCTTTAGGAAAAGAGAGGGCTGGAAGTGACGATGAGGTGAAAATAGGAAGTGAACTGAGCCCAGCCCCCCAGCCCCCAGGGAGGGCACACAGAACCCTTCCCTTCCCAGGGGGCAGTCACTTCTGTGTTCTTTGCCGTCTGACAAGATCACTTGCCCCTGTACTGCTAACTCTAGGGTTTGATAGGGCCACAGCCCAGTCTTTAGCTTAGCTTGCATAAAGGCATGTGTATGTACAGTGAACTGTGTATTCTGACAGCAGAAACCGAGTTCATAAGAATTCCTAAGCATGTTCTTGCGTGATGTAGATCATAAGTTAGAACTGTAGACATCGCTCCAATGTGAGAAGTGTCCTTTATTTGTCCTTTGTTATGGAAACAAAGTTAACATTAGTGCTCAAGCGTGCACTCTCCTGTAAGGCCCAGTTTTGTACAGAACTAAGCGCTTGTACGTGTCCATCAACTGTGAGAGAATGGCTGGGCGGTTAGGTCCGTTGCCCTTTCTCAGACTGAATTATCTTCTTCTGTGGTGAAATGGCCTCATCCGAAGGAAGAAAGGAATAAACCTAGAGGAGATTATGTCTCCAGCCTCCGATTGAAATGGCTAAAATGAGAGGTGACAGTATAGCCCAGCACCTCAGTTCTCCTTAAAGCCCAGCTTTGGTGCTTACTCAGCCCTGAGGGGATGGAAGGGAGTTGGCACTCAGGAGCTGGGCCTGGAGCGAGCAATATATATATAAATATATATATATATATATATATATATATATATATATATATATATATATATATATATATCTGTATATATATATTTAAAGAGCCTCAGTGTATTTCTATGGTGCTTACTTGCAAACATAACTTTATTTTTTTTTTTAAATTAAAACCCTTTTTGTTCAAGTTTTTTGAGATTTGGCACTTAAAGAGCAGTGCTTTCATAGCTGGGCGTGGTGGCGCATGCCTGTAATCCCAGCACTCAGGGAGGCAGAGGCAGGTGGATCTCTGTGAGTTCAAGGCCAGCCTGGTCTACAAAGTGAGTCCAGAACAGCCAGGACTACAAGAGAAACCCTGTCTCAAAAAAAAAAAAAAAAAGTGTTTTCACACTATAGTCACTGCAACCACAGCTGGATGATACCGTATCACTTACTAGTGGATGAAAAACTACTCCCAAGGGCCTCTAAGTGGCCACTCCCATAGGAGTCCGAACTTGGGCCAGGGCACCTGGTTTCTATTCTGTACAAAGTCTTGCCTACTGTGGGTATTCATATTTTAACTGTTAGGTGACTTACATATTCTTGGTAACTAAACTCATATGTCTTCCGGATCAGTGTAGCCGATGACTTGGTGGAGTTCAGCATTCTCCGATGGCTTCTTTGAGTCGCTGTTAGGGACTGCTTGGAAGTGGTTTGCAGAACACAGCACCTCTGACCCAACTTCATTTCACCCCTTTTCCCTCTCCTGTTTCTAACACACGCGCACACGCATGCATGTACACGCTCGCACCCCTGTGCTCCCCACCCCCGCTGCACCCCCACACCTGCCCGGCCCCGTTAGCTGCTTTTGCCTTCTAGGAGATGAAGGGCTCCCGAAAGCTTTCTGATTGCCTCCCCATCTCTCCATATGTGTCCACTCCAGCTGGTGGCTAAAAAGGCACTGGCCGTGCCAGCTCTGTCCACTCCGCCTTTCCTGAGCTGACCGTTGTGGAAGCCGTGCGTCTGCCGTGCTTCGCTAATGCTATCTGCATGCCTTCTGTTCACGAGTCCCTGGGGCTGTTTCTGCACATACCCGGATGTTCGGTGGAGAGTGGATGAACAAGTAGAAGCTGTAGAGCAGATTCCCTCAGTATTGGTCAACTATCCTAGTGTCTTGTTTATAGCTGTATTATCCTAACAGTCTTCTATAATTAAAGGGATACTTTTTAAAATCAAAACAACTGAGTTATTTCGGTAATCTCAAACTCCTTGGTATCAGAGCCTCATCAGGCTTCTTACAATTGAGCGTGGTCATCTTTTCACACTTATGCTTTGTGCAGGTTGTACGGGGTATTTTGCCTAGGCTTTTCCAGGAGAAACTGAGGGTACGCTGTCTTGAACTCTGAGTAAGCCACATCTCGTCTGGTCAGTGTAAAAGCCCGGATAGTTTCCTAAGAAGTTCATGCCAGTGGCAAAAGGGTTATGGAAGTACTAGTGTGACTAGTTTACTATTTTTGCAGGGGTTGGGGGGGGGAAGGAAAGCACCCCAAAAGTAAAAATTAGAGTTCTAAGGGGATAGAGCGGTGGCTCAGCAGTTAAGAACATTGGCTGCTCTTCTAGAGGACCCAGGTTCAATTCCCAGCACCCACATGGCAGCTCACAACTATCTGTAACTCCTGTTCCAAGGGATCTGGCACCCTCACACAGACACGCAGGCAGAACACCAATGCACATAAAAATAAATATATCTTGCCAATATATATATATAATATCTTTGAAGAAGAAGAAGAAGAAGAAGAAGAAGAAGAAGAAGAAGAAGAAGAAGCCGCCTAGCGCTCAGGGAGGCAAAGGCAGGTGAATCTCTGAGTTTGAGGCTAGCCTGGTCTACAGAGTGAGTTCCAGGACAGCCAGAGCTACACAGAAACCTTGTTTCAAAAAAAAAAAAAAATTTTTTTTTTAAAGGTATGGTGCTGCTGGAATGCCATCAGTAGTACAATAGGTACTTAGCATGGAGAGGCCCTGAGTTCGATCCCCAGTTCTAGAACAAGCAAATTCCTGTACCACCAGGTCAGCATCTTCAATGACTGGAAAGGAGTTAAAGCAAAGTGTTAAGTCACCAGAAGTGCAACAGGGAGCCTTCCAGGTAGCGTATTTGGGATGTTACTGTTTTCTCTAGCATTTCTGGCAAGGCAAACTTGCTCCAGTGTGAACTGTCTTTTAGCAGGGTAGGTTGCAAAGGGAGCACAGAGCTGTTTCCAGGCAGTTGGGGCTCCAGGGAGGACAGGGAAATGCTGATTTGTTAACTGGTTCCCTGGTGTCTGAGAAGTTGATGTTGCTAGCCAGAGCTTCCACACCCTGGAGGAAATGGGCCCTTAGGAAGCTTTTGTTAAAACTCTCTAGGGGCCTCAGAGAGCACCCGTACTCCTGTGCATACCTGTACACACACACACACCACGCACGAACACATAACTTTAAATGATAATTTAAAATCTTTAAAGAAAAAAACAAACAAACAAAAAAACCCTCTTGGACTAGATGTATACACCTTTAATCCCATCACTTGGGAGGCAGACACAGGTGGATCTCTGTGGGGCATCAAGATTAGAAAAAGAGGGGCCAGGAGAGATGGCTCAGAATTTAAGAGCACTGAGTGTTCTTCCAAAGGTCCTGAGTTCAATTCCCGGCAACCACATGGTGGTTCACAACCATTTATAGTGAGATCTGGTGCCCTCTTCTAGCATGCAGGCACACATGCTGTATAAATAATAAATAAATCTTAAAAAAAAAAAAAGATTAGAAAAGAAAACCGTTGGCAGGCCTGGTGACACCTACAATCCCAGCTGACTGTAGGTGAAGACAGGATTGTGGTACCCAGTCAGACCCTATCAGACTCGAGGGTGGAAGGGGAGGAGATAGGGACCCTTGGAAACCATCACCAGGTAAGACAATGTAGGAAGTTTCATTATAATTGCTTTGTTTTCCCCAGCCTTGTAATCCTAGCACTCAAGGAGGCAGAGGCAGGTGGATCGCCGTGAGTTCAAGGCCAGTCTGCTCTCCAAAGTGAGTCCAGGACAGCCCACGGCTACACAGAGAAACCCTGTCTCGAAAAACAAACAAACGAACAAACTTGCTTTGTTTTCAAAGTTGACATCTTTTTCAGCATCCCCAAAGGTGGGCCTGCTTTGCTCCATGTTTGGCTGCAGTTGAGGATGATGTCATGGCAGCGCTTGCTTTGAGCTTCACCACAGCCCCTTGCAGTAGTTCCTCACAGGGACTCGGGTACCAAAACCCACACTTAGTCCATGGGTCCCATGGCTTCTCCTGCACTTCCCAAGGCAGACACTAGCCAGTTTCGTCCTTGCCACCTGTTCTTTGGAGCATCCTCTCCCCAGTCAGTGATGAATGCCAGTTGCATAATCAGCTGTTCAGTCTTGTCCATGTCACCTAAATCTTTCCCAAGTCTAGTGACCCTTTCTCCGCTGCCACTGTTTACCTTGTGACTTGGAACAATTACTTAGCTTCTCTCTTCTTTGAGTTCTGTGTCCATTTACCTCATCAAATCGCAGAGGTTAAACGACCTAATGGGACTCAGAACACTAGCACTTACTCAGACTGTCAACAGGACGACATTTTACTTAGTGAAACAACCACCTAACGAGTCTCCCTGATTTCAATTCCTTTCCCCTTGCTCAGCTCTCATGATTTTTCTGAGAGGCAAATAATTTGATCTCCATCACTGAAGGGGGAAACGGGGAATGGGGCTGGAGAGATGGTTCTGTAGTTAAGAGTGCTTACTAAGCCGGGCATGGTGGCACATTCCTTTAATCCCAGCAACTTGGGAGACAGAGGCAAGTGGATCACTGTGAGTTCAAGGCCAGCCTGGTCTACAGAGCAGAGTTCCAGGACAGCTGGAGCTGTTACACAGAGAAACCTTGTCTCAAAAAACCAAAAAACAAACAAACAAAAAACCATAAATAGGCTGGAGAGATGGCTCAAAGGTTAAGAGCACTGGCTCCTCTTCAAAGGACCTGAGTTCGATTCCTAGCAACCACGTGATGGCTCACAACCATCTATACTGAGTTTGGTGCCCTCTTCTGGCCTGCATGTGTACATGCAGGCAAAACACTATAGCCATGATAAATCTTTTTAAAAAACAAACAAACAAACAAAAAACCCCCAAAACCATAAATAACATTAAAAGTTCTACAGTCTTTACAAATTTAAGGGCACTGCAGAGATGGCTCAGTGGTTAAGAGCACTGTCTGCTCTTCCAGAGTTCCTGAGTTCAATTCCCAACAACTACATCTTGGCTCACAACCATCTAGGATGAGATCTAATGCCCTCTTTTGGTGTGCAGGTGTACATGCAGATAGAGCACTCATAAACATAAAATAAAATAAAATCTCTAGCTGGTAGTGGTGGTGCACGCCTGTAATTCCAGCACTTTGGAGGCAGAGGCAGGTGGATCAGTGTGAGTTTGAGGCCAGCCTGGTCTACAAAGTGAGTCTAGGACAGCCAAGGCTACACAGAGAAACCCTGTCTTGGAAAAAACAAAACAGAAAACAAAAACCAGTACCACCTGGGCGACTCTTACACATTACCAAGTTTGGCTGCCAGCATAGAATATAACCTTGGCCATGTCTTGTTGAAGTTACTTTTATTATTATTATTATTATTATTATTATTATTATTATTATTATTATTGTTGTTGTTGTTGTTGTTGTTGTTGTTGTTATTATTATTATTATTATTTGAGGCAGAGTTTCTCTGTGTAGCCTTGGCTGTCCTGGACTCACTTTGTAGACCAAGCTGGCCTCGAACTCATAGCGATCTGCCTGCCTCTGCCTCCCAAGTGCGAGGATTAAAGGCGTGCGCCACCACGCCCGACCCCTGATTTTATTTTTATAAAACTGTGTTCCTCTTAGCTTATTTCTTAACCCAGCTATCACACAAATATTTTATCATACAAGGCTTCACAACACAATCTGAGCAGTTTAAGTCTGTTCTTAACCCTCTGTGCTATTTTGTCTTACTTCCAGCAAACATCCCAGAGATACTTGCACTTGTAGTTTTCCTTGGCTCCAGCTCCTTCCTCCTGATCTTCCTTGGATTTCTACCCATAGCTGAATCCTCTGGCTCTTCTAACTCCTCTTTCCCTGGTTGACAGGAAGTCCAGCCCTGTTCTCTTCCCTGCTGTAAGCTGTTTCATTGACATATTAGGGGGACAATTGAGGATCAGAGTTTACACAACATTTAGACAGGAAATCAGAATTTAAACTACACAATAACGTTATGCCTACAATGTCTGCAACACAGCTTGTGTGTTCTGCCTCTTTTTGTTTGTTTTTTTTGGTTTTTCAAGACAGCGTTTCTCTATGTAGCCTTGGCTGTCCTGGACTCGCTTTGTAGACCAGGCTGGCCTCGAACTCACAGCAATCCACCTGCCTCGCTGGCCTCGAACTCACAGCAATCCACCTGCCTCTGCCTCCCGAGTGCTGGGATTATAGGCGTGCACCACGGCGCCCGGCTGTGTTCTGCCTCTTAGGAATACTTCCCAGAAGACTTCACTCACTGATGCTAGTGTCTGCTTCAACACCACTAATTTCTTTTATTCTCTTTTCTTTTCTTTTCTTTTTTGGTTTTTCAAGTCCAGGCTATCTTGGACTCTTTTTGTAGACCAGGCTGGCCTAGAACTCACAGCGATCCACCTGCCTCTGCCTCCCAAGTGCTGGGATTAAAGGCGTGCGCCACCACCGCCCAGCATCACCACTAATTTCTAAGCTCCATCCAACCAACATCAAGTATCCCAGCAAAGCAATTGTCACTTTAGTGGTTCTGGTATCTTGTTGATCACAGCTAACCAGGACATAGAATCTTAATTCAAAGTTACAAGTGGCCCCATGGGGGTCTTTTTTTTTTTTTTTTGGTTTTTCGAGACAGGGTTTCTCTGTGTAGCCTTGGCCATCCTGGACTCACTTTGTAGACCAGGCTGGCCTCGAACTCGCAGCGATCCGCCTGCCTCTGCCTCCCAAGTGCTGGAATTAAAGGCGTGCGCCACCACGCCCGGCTCCCATGGGGGTCTTTAAGCTTTCCTCTGAAACGTCACAGGCCAGATTTCCATTGTCTGCCTGCAGCTCACTGAGCTCTCAATAGTCAACGGTTTTCTCTGTTCTAAAGTTCTTCAATCCCCCCCAAAAACAACATGGTCAGGGTTGTCACAGCAGCACCCCATTTCTTGTACCGAATTGTCTTAGGGTGGCTATTGATATGACGGAACACCATGATCAAAGCAATTTGGAGAGGAAAGGGTTTATTTTTCTTACACCTCCACATCATGGTCCATCAGTGAAGGAAGTCAGGGCGGGGTAGAAGGTGATGCAGAGGTTGTGGAGGGGTGCTGTGTAGCGGAATTTCTTGGACCCACCAATGGATGAATAAAGACATAGAGACATTATTATTTATAAAGGCTTAGGGACTTTAGCTGGGAAGACTCTCAGCTAGCTCATTCAAATTAACCCCTATTCTTCCTGGCCTATGTCCTGCCACTGACCTGTTACCCCACCCCCACCCCACCCCCCGGCCCACTCAGTCCCGGGATCTGTTCCTTCCTGTGTAACGCTGGTGAATCTTCCCACTTCTGATTCTTCTCAGAGAGACCCCTCTCTCAGCCCAGAAGTCCTGTCTTTCCTCCTTTTCCTACCTAACTATTGCCTGTTAGATCTTTATTAAGCCAACCAGAGAGTCAGGAATGTGTATGTTTATAAAATATATAGGCAAGTGATGAATCATAAGAATAACAATAGCGGGCGGCGAGTGGGGGGAGGGGGGTAGTGTTGGAGAAATGGCTCAGAAGTTAAGAACACTGTTCTTCCAAAAGTCATGAGTTCAATTCCCAGCAACGACAACGTGGCTCACAACCATCTATATATACTGGGATCGGATGCCCTCTTCAGGCACACAGGTGTATATTCAGATAAAGCAGTCGTATACATAAAATAAAAATAGATTAAAAAAAAAAGGAATAATAATACCAAAGTCCTGGCCAGTACTCAGCTCTCTGCTGGTAAAGAATTAACAATTGGAGACAGGTGCCCTGGCACACACCTGTAATCACGGCACTCAGGGAGGCAGAAGCAGATGGATCTCTGTGAGTTTGAGGCCCGCCCAGTCTACAAAGCAAGTCCAGGATAGCCAAGGCTACACAAAGAAACCCCATTTTTGGGGGCAAAGGGGGAAGAATTAACAATTGAATTGAACAAAGACAGTCACACCATGCACTTCAACAGTGCTGCTTACTGGCTTCTTGCTTCTCATGGCTTGCTCAGCTGCTTTCTTTTCTTTTTTAAATTTGTAAAAAAGAGTTATTTATTGATTATGTATACAGTGTTCTGCCTGCATGTATGCCTACACACCAGAAAAGGGCACCAAATCTCATTGTAGATGGTTGTGAGCCACCGTGTGGTTGCTAGCAATTGAACTCAGGACGTCTGGAAGAGCAGCCAGTGCTCTTAACTGCTTAGCCATCTCTCCAGCCCTTATGTGTTTTTTTTTTTTCTCCTTACATTTTTTAAAAGTACATATATTTATTGTATGTGTGTGTGTACAGGTTTACCACAGAGTAGGTCAGAGGACAACTTGAAGGAGCCTGGTCTTTGTTCCTGGTTTTGGCTCCACCATGCCCATCCTAGGGATGGAACCCAGGTAGTCAGGCTTGGTGGCAAGTGCCTTTTCCTTCTCAGCTCACGTCCCAATGGAAAAGGCCCAAAAGACTCACTACCTCAGCTGACAGCCCAGGAGGAAAAGGCCAAAACCCCCCAGGCCAAAGGCTTGTTAGCTCAAAGCTCAAAAAGCCCCAAAAACCAAAGGCCAAATAGCTAAAGGGCTAAAGAGCTAAAACCTCCTCTACTTCTACAGGCTGTCTTAAATACCCTTTCTTTAATCCCTGTCAGCTGGTTTCTTGCTCTGCCTCTTGACCTATGGTTAATTTTATTAAATACTGTGTACAGAAAGCTCTTGGATAAAAGGTGTGTGTTAGGGCTCAACTACACCAACAAAAAGACAGATTTGTACAGTACACAACCTCAGGGATCACAGTGGGATCAAATATCCTGCAACACTAGGCCCTCCCATATCAATCATTAATTAAGAAAATTATTAAAACTAAAATTATTAAAACTAAAACCTTAAAGGTTTGCCTTCATTCTCATCTTATGGAGGCATTTTCTTTTTTCTTAGCTGTCCTGGACTCACTTTGTAGACCAGAACACACAGAAATCTGCCTGTCTTTGTTTCCCAAGTGATGGGGCTGGAGGCATTTTCTTTCTTTCTTTTTTTGTTTTGTTTTGTTTGAGACAGGGTCTCTCTGTGTAGCCTTGGCTGTCCTGGGCTCGCTTTGTAGACCAGGCTGGCCTCGAACTTTTTTTCTTTTTTGAGACAGGGTTTCTCTCTTAGTGTAGACCAGGCTGGCTTTGAACTCACAGCGATCCACCTGCCTCTGCCTCCCAAGTACTGGAATTAAAGGTGTGCACCACCACACCTGGCTCTTTCTTTTCTTTTTCTTTCTTTTTTCTTCTTTCCATTCTTCTTCTTCTTCTCCTCCTCCTCTTCTTCCTTTTAATGATTTTTTTTTTTTTTTTTTTTTTTTTTTGGTTTTTCAAGACAGGGTCTCTCTGTGTACCCTTGGCCATCCTGGACTCACTTTGTAGACCAGGCTGGCCTCGAACTCACAGTGATCCGCCTGCCTCTGCCTCCCGAGTGCTGGGATTAAAGGCGTGTGCCACCACGCCTGGCTTCTCACAACCATTTGTTTTGTAATAAGATCTGGTTCCTTCTTGTGGCAGGCAGGCATACATGCAGGCAGAATACTGTATAACTAATGCATAAATCTTTTGAAAAAATATTTATTTATTTATTATGTATATAGTAGTCTGCCTGCATGTGCACCTGCAGGGCAGAATAGGGAACCAGATTGTATTATAGATGGTTGTGAGCCACCATGTAGTTGCTGGGAATTGAACTCAGCACCTCTGAAAGAGCAGTCAGTGCTCTTAGTCACTGAGCCATCTCTCCAGCCCTAGAGGCATTTTCTTTTTCTCTTTTTTTCTTTTTCTGAGACAGGGTTTCTCTGTGCAGCCTTGGCTGTCCTAGACTCACTTTGTAGACCAGGCTGGCCTCAAACTCACAGAGATCCACCTGCCTCTGCCTCCCGAGCGCTGGGATTAAAGGCCTGTGCCACCACATCTGGCTTGGAGGCATTTTTTTTAATTGAGGTTCTCTCCTCCTAGATGAGTTTAGCTTGTGTCAAGTGGACATAAAATTATCCAGCGCACTCCCTTTGCAGAGTTGACTAGTGTTTGGTCAGTATGTAAATTCTTCAATCCCAGTGCATAAACCTGTAGTTGTTCTTATTTAGTGGCAGGTTCTTTTAGGAATTTAATGAAAGTTTTCGATCATCTGTGTTTTTAATGATTTTTTTAAAGGGTTTTTTGTATGCTATGAATGTAAGCTATCATCTATCATCTTTCTATTATCTATCTATCTATCTATCTATCTATCTATCTACTCTCTCAGAAGCATGCTGTGATCTCAAATTCTCAATCCTGTTTCTCTGTCCCAATTGCTGGAATTATGGGGGCTCCCTCCTTGTCAGGGATCCTTGGCCACTGTCCAGAAAAAAGGGGAGCAGAGTTGGGGGACAGGCCTTGGAGCAGAAAGAGGGCCAGAACATGGACTGCCATGAGTACATCAGAAATGACCTTCCGGGATCAGCTTCAGAGAGACTGCTCAATTTTATTTGGGGTGAACAAAGGCTATATAGTTCTTGTGGAGTGGGTGGGGGGTTCTTAGGGTGCCTGTACCCTATTGGCTGGGGCTAGCAGTGCCCAGAATGCCTTATTTGCATTTGGCAGCACGGTCCTATCATATGATGGGGAGCATAGTACCTAATTAGCCTATGGGCAGCAGAGGGAGAGAGCTAGCAGGGAACTGTACCAAAGGTTATACTCCAGATATGGCCAGAGGCATCTGCGCCTAGGGATGCTCTCCGGATGAAGGCAGGCAAAGAAGAGGAAGGACAGAGGGAGTCCTTCATCCAGTGCAGAGCTCAAGGCTTTTCCGGTCACAGAGGACTCCAGCCTTAGCAGCAGGGTTTCCCAACGGGATTACAGATGCATACCAAGATGTATGGGTCTGCTAGAATTTTAAACCCAAGATTCCCACTTCAAAATACCTGATTTGGTAGCTACTAACAAAATTTTCAGTCTCCTGTTTTTAGGCAAGGGAGGGCAAGGAAAGAATCATGCTTTCTAGACTTGTTCCTGGACATATCTGCTTTTTACCATTTCTCCCATAAACCTTCATTCTCACTCAAATCACCACATACAGCCATGCTTTTTTCCAGAGTCCAAAGCCTGTGCCTATACACACTCAACTCTTGGTTCCCTCCTCCTCCTCCTCCTCCTCCTCCTCCTCCTCCTCCTTCTTCTTCTTCTTCTTCTTCTTCTTTTTGAGACAGGGTCTCTCTGTGTTTGCCATGGCTGTCCTGGACTCACTTTGTAGACCAGGCTGGCCTAGAACTCACAGCAATCTGCCTGCCTCTGCCTCCCAAGTGCTGGGATTAAAGGCATGCGCCACCACACCCAGCCCTTCTTCTTTTTTTAAGATTTATTTATTGTGTATACAAGCCAGAAGAGGGCACCAGATCTCATTATGGTTGTGAGCCACCATGTGGTTGCTGGGAATTGAACTCATGACCTTTGGAAGAGCAGTCGTTGCTCTTAACCTCTGAGCCATCTCTCCAGCCCCAGCACCCTACTTCTAATATTATAGTCTTTTTAAAACATGATTTATTTATTATGTATAAAGTGTTGTGTCCTCATGTACAACTGCACACCAGAAGAAGAGGGTACCAGATCTCATTATAGATAGTTGTGAGCCACCATGTGGTTACTGGGAATTGAACTCAGGACCTTTGGAAGAACAGCCAGTGCTCTTAACCTCTGAGCCATCTCTCCAGCTCCTAATATTACAGTCTTTGTGGACCTAAGACCTTCAAATTCTGTGCCCAACTAAACATCCTACTTCAAAAGTCTCATCTCGGGCTAGAGAGATGGCTCAGTGGTTAAGAGCGACACCTGCTCTTCTAAAGGTCCTGAGTTCAATTCCCAGCAACCACATGGTGGCTCATAACCATCTGTAATGTGATATGGCGCCCTCTTTTGGCTTGCAGGAGTACATGCAAGCAGAGCACTGTATACATAATAATAAATAAATAAATCTTTAAAAAACAAAAAAACAAAAGTCTTGTCTCCATGTCCATTCTCTTTTTTTTAAATTTTTATTTATTTATTTTTATTTATTTATTATTATGTATACAGTGCTCTGCTTGCATGTACTCCTGCAAGCCAAAAGAGGGCACCATATCACATTACAGATGGTTGTGAGCCACCATGTGGTTGCTGGGAATTGAACTCAGGAGCTCTGGAAGAGCAGGCAGCGCTCTTAACCACTGAGCCATCTCTCCAGCCCCATGTCCATTCTCTTAAGGCAGATCAGTCTGCCTGTGTGTACTCTGAGAGATTGTGAGGAGATGGATGGCGCTTAGATCTGCACAGGACACACCATACATGGATAGGAGGGCACCCTTGGAAGAGCACAGAGACCAGTGGTAATGGGAGAAGAATGGGCAGGCCTCAATTTAGACTCATGCCTCAATTTTGAATCCAGGCTCATTTCTGCACATTTTCACAAGAAGCTGATATGATAAAGAGTAAGAACCTTTGAGAGCCACAGTACTGTGCCCTGTGGTTTATTGTACAGTTTAGTAGGCTATGAACATCACAGATATTACAAAGAAAAGGAATACAGGACGAGGATAGAGGCCACAAGATGTAGCCGGGCGGTCGTGGCGCATGCCTTTAATCCCAGCACTTGGGAGGCAGAGGCAGGTGGGTCTCTGTGAGTTCGAGGCCAGCCTGGTATACAAAGTGATTTCAGGACAGCCAGGGATACACAGAGAAACCTTGTTTGGGAGGGGAAAGGACCTAGAGATGCCCTCCTTCTTTTTTGATAGGCCCCAGGCATGAATGTGGTGCACAGCCACACAGGTAGACAAAGCATGCATTGCCACAAAATGAAAAGGCTGAAGAATACCAAGACTCTGACTTTATTTTTATTGTATTTATTTACTTGGTTTTTGGAGACAGGGGTTCTCTTTTAGTCCTGACTGCCCTGGACTCATTTGTATACCAGGCTGGCCTTGAACTCACAGAGATCTTCCTGCCTCTGCTTTCCGAGTGCTGCTATTAAAGGCATGCACCATGAGGACCCGCCTTCTTCTTCTTCTTCTTCTTCTTCTTCTTCTTCTTCTTCTTCTTCTTCTTCTTCTTTGTTTCTTGAGACAGGGTTTCTCTCTGTAGCCTTTGCTGTCCTGGACTCCCTTTGTAGAACAGGCTAGCCTCAAACTCAGAGATCTGCCTGCCTCTGCCTCCCTAGAGATGGGATTAAAGTCATGTGCCACCACGCCTGGCTTTCGTCTGGAATTTTTTATGGTTCTCCTTCCATAGGATTCCAAGTGTTGGGATTATAGTTATGAGCTGCGTTCATGGGGTTAGAAATGGTTGAGTTTAAGAGTAAATCCAAGCTGGGCATGGTAGGGTATGCTTTTAATCCCAGCACTCGGGAGGCAGAGGCAGGTGGATTGCTGTGAGTTAGAGCCAGCCTGGTCTACAAAGAGAGTTCCAGGATAGTCAGCTACACAGAGAAACCCTGTCTCCAAAAACCAAAAAAAAAAAAAAAAAAAAAAAAAGAAAAAAGAAAAAGTATGAATGTGAAGTTCAAGACCAGATATGTTTCTGTAGATAAAGAAACATGGGGGTGCTGAAGAGATGGCTCAGCGGTTAAGAGCACTGACTGCTCTTCCAGAGGTCATGAGTTCAATTCCCAGCAACCACATGGTGGCTCACAACCATCCACAATGAGATCTGGTGCCCTCTTCTGGCCTGCAGTACATACTGTATACTTAATAATAAAAGAAGAAGAAGAAGAAGAAGAAGAAGAAGAAGAAGAAGAAGAAGAAGAAGAAGAAGAAGAAGAAGAAGAAGAAGAAGAAGAAGAAGAAACACGGAAGTCGAACATGGTGGCACATGCTGGTTTTCCCAGTGCTTGTGAGGCTAAGGCAAGAGGATTGCCAGTCTGGCCTACATAGTGAGAGCTTCTCTCTCTCTCTCTCTCTCTCTCTCTCTCTCTCTCTCTCTCTCTCTCTCTCTCTCTCTCTCACACACACACACACACACACACACACACACACACACACACACCATACCTACTAAATAGACCGGAATTGCAGCCAGTTGTTAGTAGAGTGCTTGGCTAGACTGCTGGAAGTCCTGGATTCGATCCCCGGCACCTTGTAAACCGGATGGGGCAATGCACGAGTGTAAGCTCAGCACTGGGGAGGATGAGGCAGGGAGAGCAGAAGTTCAAGGTCATTCTCAGTGCTCCATAGTGAGTCACGTGACATCCTGTCAAAAAAGAAAAGGAAAAAAAAAAAAAAAAATAGCAGCACCAAAAGCACGGGAAGGACTGAGGAATCCTGGATGGAGGGAGGGTATTGTGAAGCATGGAATCCTGGGAACACCAGCAGATCATGGTCTGGAGGAGACCAGAGGACCCTGAAGGAGAGACCAGACAGGAGAGTCACAGCACAAAAGACCTGTCACGTTTCAGGATGTGCAAATGTGGGCAAGATGTCTATGAGTTTGGAGTTTGGAAGGAAGGATGTAAACGAAAACGCCTTATATTGTGGTTATTATTCGGGATAATTACAGAGCAGGAGCCCCCGTCCTGCAGAGGATATTTTAGCTTAAGGGTAATGAGGGCTTAGTTATATACACAGTCTATTTAGTGTTTGGTTCAATTTCCAAACATGTGCTAAAGTTAGACCGAACGCTATAATTACTTCACGGCACCACACTGATGTTGGAAACAGGATTCACAATCCCTGTAGAATTGGATCTGGGAAACTGTGTATTTAACTTGCGTAGTTGAATATGGGTGGCAATACTTGCCTTAGAATCTAAGAGGATTTGAGTTAAGAACTTACTCTATCACCCCCATGGCCTGTGTAGCTCTTCTGCCTGCTTACAGAGAAGCCCCAAAAATAATTAGGGTCAAAGGAGCTATGTGCAGCAACTGCAGGAATGTGCCTCCTGTCGCTGCTGCCTGTTTTGGTTTCTTTAAAGTGGATGTGGAATTTGGTGTCACTGGGTGAGTACTCTGAGGCCCTGGTGGTGAGTCGCCAGGGAATTCCACTGCTGTAGAATGGAAGAATGTTGTGTCCCAGTATTTAACACTTGAAAAGTTGGATTTGATTTTTAAAAAAAAAAAAAAAGATTAATACATTGGATTTGATAATCCTAACTGGAATTAAAAGTTGATTGTTGCTTTCTTAAAAGTAGGCTGGGACCTGGGCGTAGTGGGGCACGTCTTTAATCCCAGCACTTGGGAGACAGAGACAGAACTCTGTGAGTTCGAGGCCATCCTGGTCTACAAAGTGAGTCCAGGACAGCCAAGGCTACACAGAGAAACCCTGTCTTGAAAAACCAAAACGAATAAACAAACAAACCAAAACCAAACCAAACCAAACAAACAAAAAACAGGCTGGTGAGATGTTTCGGTGTATAATACCACCTGCCATGGTGCATGGCATCCCCTCATGCTTTTATTGACTAATGGCAGTTGATAAGCCTGCCACCCTGAGACTAACTGAAGGGGCTGGAGAGATGGCTCAGCAGTTAAGACTAACGGAAGGTATATTTTCTTTTCCTTTTCTCTCTTTTTCCTTTCTTTCTTCTCTCTCTCTCTTTCTTGTGACCTTTACTTTTTAAAGAAAGATTTATTTATTTATTCCTTATGTATACAGTGTTCTGCCTGCAAGTACACCTGCACGCCAGAAGAGGGTATCAGGTCTCATTATAGATGGTTGTGAGCCACCATGTGGCTACTGGGAATTGAGCTCAGGACCTCTGGAAAAGCAGGCAAAGCAGGCAGTGCTCTTAACCTTTGAGCCATCTCTCCAGCCTGTGACCTTTACTTTACTTTTATCTGCACTTTTTTTTTTTTTTTTTTGGTTTTTTAAAGACAGGGTTTCTCTGTGTAGCCTTGGCTGTCCTAGACTCACTTTGTAGACCAGACTGGCCTCAAACTCACAGTGATCCACCTGCTTCTGCCTCCCGAGTGCTGGGATTAAAGGTGTGTGCCACCTGGCTTATCTGCATTTACGAAAAAGATTTATGTAACACACACACACACACACACACACACACACAGTGTTTTGCCTGCATGTACACCTACATACCAGAAGAGGGCACCAGATCTGACTATAGATGGTTGTGAGCCATGATGTGGTTGCTGGGAATTGAACTCAAGACCTTTGGAAGAGCAGACAAGGAACACTCTTAACTGCTGAGCCATCTCTCCTGCCCTATCTGTATTTATTTTATGCTGAATTTATCCCTGTGCCATCAGTTTTTGTTTCTTCTGGGAACCTCCTCTTCTGGCTTTGGAACAATTTGTTCCTTTCCAGTGAGGATCATCTCAATGTGGCTGGAAGAGTTGTGTACAGGGTAATCTGGCCATGAGCTCTGTGAGTTTGCTGGCACATCCCAGGTGCTGTCTTCATTGGATATGTTCAATAACTAGAGAATCTACACCTAAACTCTTAAGTTCAGCTTTACTTTCTGCATTTCACACATGTGCAGCAAAATTTAATCCTCTTTGTCCAGCCCCACTGTTCGGCCTGGGCACACCTGGGGGTCCGTTATACCGTGGGAACCATGCACACGGTTTCTTCTTCTCCTCCTCCTCCTCCTCTTCCTTCTCCTCTTCCTCTTCCTTTTCCTTATTTGCACACTATTCTGCCCACATGTGAGCCTGCAGGCCAGAAGAGGGCACTAGATCTCATTATAGATGTTTGTGAGGCACCATGTGGTTGCTGGAAATTGAACTCAGGATCCCTGGAAGAGCAGACAGTGCTTTTATCTGCTGAGACATCTCTCCAGCCCCTGATTTGAACCTGTTGATTTGTATCATTTTGTAGGGTTTTTCAGGGTCAAGAGAGTAGTGAACCATCTTTACAAGTCACCTCTGGCCTCTTACAGGAAAAGGGAAAAATACTTTTCAATTGGAGTGGTTGCGTGCACACACCTTTAGTCCCAGCACTTGGGAAGCAGAGGTAGGTGGATCTCTGGAGGCCAGCCTGGGCTACCAAGTAGTTCCGGGATAGCCAGGGCTACACAGAAAAATACTGTCTTGAAAAACAAAACAAAACAAAACAAAACAAACAAAAAAACCCAAAAGAAGAAAGAAAAAAAGAAAAAGAAAAATCAAAACCAACCAACCAACCAACCTTTGATGAAGGGCTGGAGAGTTAGCTCAGAGGTTAAGAGCCCTTGTTGCTCTCTTTCAGGGGATTTGAGTCTAATTCCCAGGACCCACATGGTGGCTCACTACTATCTGTAATTCCAGTTCCAGGGGATCGAAGACCCTCTTCTGACCTCTGCAAGCACCAGGCACAAGGTGGTAGGCACACAGACTACATACAGGCAAAATACTCCACACCCAGTAAAAAACAAAACACAAAACAAAAACTGTAAAAGGCACCCAAACCAAAAAAGGTATGGGCCAGACATAATAGTACACACCTGTCATGCCAGCAGGGAGGCAGAGGCCAGCAGATTTTGGTGAGGTCAAGGCAGGCTTTGTTTACATAGTGAGTTCCAGGATAGCCAGGGCTACACAGATAGACCCTGGGTCAACAAACAAACAAACAAACAAACAGTCTTCATTCTCTTTGTGAACAGCAGACGAGAAAGCTTTGATTTGAATATTCTAGTGCCCTGCAATTTCCTAAGATACAAAAGCTTATTTAACTTTTATTTTTGCATTTATTCATTTTCTATGTTTGGGTGCTTTGTCTGCATATGTGTTCGCATACCACATGTGTTCCTAGTGTCTAAGAAGGTCAGCAGAGGACATCAGATCTTCTGGACCTCGAGTAACAGGCATTTGTGAGGCACCATGCAGGTGCTGGAACTGAACTTAGGTCTCTTCAACCTCCAGATCTTCCAGACGCCTCCCCATCCCTGCAAGCTGGGGTCTGACCTCAGGGCCCTTTGTATGGGAGTACATGCTGTAACACTGAGCTGCAGCCTTAGTTCCCAGCATGACGGTGTTTTACATCCCATAATACTTGCTTGGTACTGGACACCTAATGAGTGCCATAGCCTTTTTAGTATTACTATGATCAAATACCTGCTATGGGAAAATTTATAGAGGACAGGGTTTATTTAATTTGCTTGCTTGCGTGTGTGTGCGCGCGCGCGCGCGCGCGCGCGCGCGTGTGTGTGTGTGTGTGTGTGTGTGAAGGGAGGTGCAGACCAAGGTCATAGGAGGATGGTGGGTGTCCTGCTTTTCCACTCCCCGCTTTATTCCCTTGGGACAGGGTCACTCATTGAGCCTGGAGCTAAACTGGCAGCAAGCTCCAACAATTCTGGGTCAGCCCACACCAACACTGGCATTTACAGGTGCTTGTGGTTACACAAGACTTTTTACTCAGGTGCTAGATTCAAAGTCGGGTTTTTAAGGTTGCATTCGAGCCCCCAGAAGAGGATGTAAATTTTTACAGTTCTGTAGGCAGGGGAAGTCCAGTGTTGATGGGCACACGGGATAAGGGTCTTCTTGCCGTGTCACCCTATGGTGAAAGGCTAAAAGATGCAGAGAAAATCAATCAGACGTCAAAGACATAGCCTGGAGGCCTTCCAAAGTATCCATCGAGGGTGGAGACTTAGTGCCTGAAACACCTCCCACTAGAGGCCCCACCTCCCAACACTGCCACTTTGGTTACCAAGTTCCCAACACGTGCAGAGGCACATTTAAAAACGCGGGCGGGTGGGGGCGTGGGGGTTACGCCTTTAATCCCAGCACTCGGATCGCTGTGAGTTCTCGAGGTCAGCCTGGTCTACAAAGTGAGTTCAGGACAGCCAAGGCTACACAGAGAAACCCTAAACTAATTAAATAAAAAATACCAACGAGTCAAACCATCCTTAAATTGTGTTTTGACAGGAGCCTGGCATGGTAGCGCACGCCTTTAATCCCAGCACTTGCGAGGCAGAGGCCAGGCGGATCGCTGTGAGTTCGAGGCCAGCCTGGTCTACAAAATGAGACCAGGACAAGCCAAGGCTGCACAGAGAAACCCTGTCTCGAAAAACCAAAGAATTTAAAAAAAAAAAAAAAATTGTGTTTTGACTAGAGCCAAGATGATCTAGCTATGGAGCCGAGCGCCTAGCGAAGGGTGTGTTTGGGACCTACGCTATGCGGCCCGACAGCCAAGCAAGAGTGAGGGAGGATTGGGGGGGGGGGTGGGATAAGCGACTCCCGCGCCGAGTAGCCGCGCCATTGCAGAGCGTGGACGCAGGGGACCCGAGGGGGGCGGGGCTCCGGAGGCGGCCACGCGGCGAGCGAGGCCTAGATTTTTCAGCCTCAGAGCCGCTGTTGACGAAGAGGGAGGAGCATCGGCCACGCAAGGCCTGCAGCCCCGCAGCCTCGCCACAACCAGGGGCTCCCACCAACAGACCCCTTTGTGTGCATGCCCCCGCCCCGGAGGCGCCACAGCCAGTGGCGCTGAGAACCCTCATTGGCTCAGCCCGACGGCCGCACCGATTGGCTCTCGGAGTCGCCGGCACGGGGGCCCGCTTTCCCCCTCTCTCATTGGCCAGCTGAGCTGCCTGTCACGCAGCCTCGTGGGCTGATTGCTCCGCCGCTCGGAGTCCCTGGAAGCAGTTCCGGGAAACCCCGCGTGCTGCCGGGATCGCGTCTCTGTCCATGAGGGGGGGGAGGGGGTGGCGCGCGCGCCATTTCTAGTCGTTTTCAAAGCGCCTCGCGCCGATTCTCACGGGCCAGGCCGCCGGCCCCAAGCTCTGCCCTGGTGAGTCTCGCGCTGGCCCGTGGGGGGTGGGGAGCGCGGGGAAGACCCGGGAGTCCCGGTCTGACCGGACTCGGCCGGGGCCCCAGGCTCCGGGCGTCCTGGCCTGCAGTTTGGGTCTTTGCTCCGAGGCCCGAGGGTGGGGGTGGGGATGGGCCGGGGGCGGCTTCTGCACGGGCGGGCCGCGCAGCCGTGGGCCTGAGTCCCGCCGCGGGCGCCTCCTCTCTCTCGTTCAACCTCCGCAGCCCCCTCCGGTGCCCGGTCCCTCGGTCCTCTGTGTCCGCGGCCTGCCGGTCTCACGGTGCTTTTCCCGCCTCCGCCCGCCCGCCGGCCGGGCGAAGGGTTTCAGGCGTTTCCCCTGAACCCCCGGTGCGTCCGCCCCCCCCCCCCCCGGTCTGCGGTCAAGCCTGGCCCACGGCTTTGCGGGCCGCGAGTGGGATGTGTTGATAACCGGGTCGCGCCCGAGGGGGTGGGGTGAGCCGAGGGCGGGGTGTAATTCCTAGGGTGACTTGAGCTGGGAGTAAACTTTTGTGGGAGTCGGTGCCGAGGGCCCGAGGTATGGGGAGCGGGGAGGGGGGGAGTGCTGCCTCCTTGTCCCATTCCCACCCTGCATGCTTGGAGCCGGGATTTGAAGGAAAAAATGACTACTAGAGGCCGTGACACTTGGTTTCGAGCGGCGCCTGAGCTAGGTAATTCTGAGAATGTCATAGGCGCTCCACATTGGAAAGCGCTTTTTTTTTTCTTACATGGTAGTAACCATGTGGCCAGAATTTCACGACGAAAGCCCCAGGGGTTCTTGAAAGGTTCAGTCCTTTCTCGTTATCTGTTTGAGATTTTTCCCCCCCTCCTCCTGCCCT
Source organism: Acomys russatus (assembly GCF_903995435.1). Classification (NCBI taxonomy): domain Eukaryota; kingdom Metazoa; phylum Chordata; class Mammalia; order Rodentia; family Muridae; genus Acomys; species Acomys russatus. The sequence goes on from NC_067165.1 coordinate 30,416,327, forward strand.
TTAGAAGCAGTGTATATGTGTCAGGGATCGGTCGTAGTGATTAAGGGTTTGACACTCCCGAGCTTTGAGATAACCGTTAGCTTTCGTTGGCTCTTTTAAAGCCCTTCTCTTAACATTTTGGTTTGAGATGTTCGCCAAAAGTCAGGGAGGAGCTAGTACTGACTTCCCAATCTCCCGCGGCCCTTATAAATCTTTTTAAAATGGCTTTGTTTTGTAATTTTTTTTTTTTTTTTTGCAAAAAATGTTTAGATCAAAGGATTCCAGTCACGTTAGTATATTTGCTGCATCCAGAAATATGGTTTGGCTGTGTGGCATTGGGTTGAATTGACATGAGTTTTAAATGGTCTCATAACACAAAAGTCTTTTAAATGAGCACTTTTCGTATTTGGCTTGAAGAGGTTTTTTATTATTTGTTTATTTATTTATTTTTGCCTTGATCTGAAGGTTTTATTTCCTGGAGTCTTATTTTATTTTTTTGTTAACAGTTGACAAAAATCTAGAAATTTCAAAACAGTTTTATTATCAACGATTGTCTTAAATACCTTCAATATCTTTCTTGTGTTTTATACATAACTTGTCATTTTGCTTCGCACATACTTTAAAAAACAGGCCACCTTAACAGATGTTGTTTGACCCTCTCAGTTAATTTGCTTCTCCTGTAACATAGTATTCGCAGGTGCAGTGCTGTGAAGGTCTTGCGATAGGACTTCTGAGTTGTGGTGGTCTTACTGCAGTGTTTGGGAGGGAATGGGAAACCACGGATGCATGTTCACAGAAAGATGTTGGAGTTAGAATGCTTCTCAGGACTAGGTTGTATTCTGTGCTCATCTTACGTGTTAATAGTTTCTTGTGCCAGTTTTGGATATTTTCCATTTTTGCTAGTTCATCCGACAGAGTTCGAGGCTTGCCTGGAGATTTACATTTGAGCACCCAGAGTTTAAGTACAGTCGGCGTCTCTTAGACCTTAGAGGGTGAGGGAGAACTCTGTGATGGTGGGGAGTCATGCAGCTGGTTGCTCAGGCCGTTCTCAGAGTAGCGCTTTTCACAGTTTCCTTTCTCCCGTTGCCTCCCCTCTTGTCTTTCTCCTCTCCTTAACTCCAACTAAGTATTATTGGATTTTCAAACGAACAGTTGTTTTATGGCAGGAAACAGTACCTGGCGCATTTGCGTAATTTGTGTAGTGTTTTTGAGTAATCACGAAGTGATTGGTTATCTTAGGCTCTGGTACTTTTAGGTGACTTGTATTTTCTTCTTTTTGGCTATCTTGAGTTACTTCAAGAAGAGTAGGTATTTTCTTGAGACCCACCTTCATCATGCCTTTATTTTCAATATGTGCCGCAATGACTTTATTGTGCCACTAGTTATCTTCATCACATTATAATTTTACCACAGACACACACTTGAGTTCCCTGACTTTGAGGTAGCATAGACTGGCCTTGTACGCTTTTGTAATTTACTCTTTTCAGGGAATTGGTCCATTTCAGCATTATATACAGGCTGAACATACAAAATGATTTTGGTAGGTTAATCTGAGAAATCTGACCGAAGTTTATGCCAATTAGATAGTGTTTGTGAAGTTTTTTGGAAGTTGTCTATTCAGTAGTTTTTGCAACTTTCTCTCACAAGAAAAATTCAACTCATACTCTGATTTTTTTTTTAACAAGAAGCAATCTCAACTATAGCTCACTTATTTTTATGTAGACTTTAAACAATGGCTTAGCTTTTAAAGTTGGTCATTTTTTCTTTTAAATCTGTGAATGGGAATAGCAAATTAATCTTAGAACAAAGTCAATGTGAAAGCTGTGTCTGTAAAGTGAAGTGGAGAGACCCCGAGCCACCAGCTCAGTGAACTAGATACAACATGGATTTACCTCATACCTGTGTTGTTTCTGAAACAAGGCTAGGAAAAATGAAGAGTTCTTAAACCTTAATTAAGTCATGTGTGGGTGTTCATTCTGTTTTAAACCAAGTTTTAGCAATTCATAAGCTGAAGGGGCTTTAGGATTTTGTGGTGGTTTGTTGATCTGCTCCCCAGAACACAACAGCTGCTTTTGTTACTCAGCAATTGTACCCTGAGTAAATTAAAGCCCTCTTAACCCAGAGTACATGAAGTTGCTTAAGGATCCGATAACTTCCATGTACATTTTCTATAGTTTCACAAGATTCTTATTGAAAATTTAAATCAGATACTCACAAAAAGGCATATAGCTTTCTGGATAGTTGTTATTAGCAGCATGTGTACAAATTAGTTCAGGTAAATCATGCATTGTCCTACAAACTAGTTATTTCTGGCTTAATGTAATATAGCTCCTGAATTTTTTCCAGCAGCATAATAAAATGGCTAATCAGGTGAATGGTAATGCGGTACAGTTAAAAGAAGAGGAAGAGCCAATGGATACTTCCAGTGTAACTCACACAGAACACTACAAGACACTGATAGAGGCAGGCCTCCCACAGAAGGTGGCAGAGAGACTTGATGAAATATTTCAGACAGGTATAATATGCATTTCTTGTTTCTGACTGGTTATGAAAGTGAGGGCAAACCACTCTGAATTTTATAGATTTTTAAGGTTAAATAATGCTTACTGTTTCTGATCTGTGTAGAGCTGAATATGACTTTCCCTTCATTGAGGGCATATTGGGTTTGACTTTATTCCTATTTCATTATTTTGAAGCCTTCTTAGTGTTGAATATGCAGTCTTAGTTGCTTCAGAACAGAACATCAATTTATCTTAGATTTACTGCCAATTAAAATGTATGTTTCAGCATACCAAATTTTGCATTTTCCCCTTAACCTAAATTAGTCATCATTTTGCTTTTACTTTTCTACTTTTAGCCTTTTAAGTGATTGTTAAGTCAGCTTAGGTCTGATTAGGTGGCAAAGTAAGAGGAATAGTTAGACTGTATTGTCTGAAATGATAATATATGTCAGACTCCATGAGAGTTTGTGGCCTGTCTAGTTTCTAATAGACAGAACTTCACATCTCTCAGTAATTTGGAAGTGTTTGGTTTGTAACAGCTGTTTTTGTTTTTGTTTTTTTTCTCCTTAATGTCCCATGGTTAAGTGCTTAAGCAAATTTGAACATCTTAATATGGTTGGTTGTAAGTGGTTTGAAGTTTTAAAGAGGGAGAGAAATATTTACCCTTAGGGAATGGTGTTCGTAAATAAATGTGTCCTCCTTTGGGGCCATAGATGGAAACTTTCTTACTCTGTGTTTGTGTGCCTATCCAGATCAGGAGAGAGAATTGAATTGTTTCTTAGAAATGTCTTAAATATAGTAGACATAGCTGTGCTTTTTTTTTTTCCTTAAAATATTTCAAATCTCACAGCTGAGATTTACTTTTAGACACTAAAATGGCTTATGAAAATGACTCCTGGGTGATGGTCCCATTTGAAAACCAGTCCTCAGGAACTTTCTGTGACATTCTGCCCTAGAGAACTGGCAGTGATCTGTTTAGAGACGCACCCTGTATGTATAGTGTTTTGTTACTACTAAGAGGCTGATGATTTGGGTGTAGGATTGGATTGACAGGATGGATTGATGATTGTCCTGAATTGTGGCTTTGGGTGGTGGTATGAAATATTCAAATAAAGAAACTCTATTACTTAGCCATGTTCATTTTGAGCTTTTAAAACATGACATGGCAACATTTTTAAACAATAATTTGCAAGTGGCATTACTTTATTTTCAGTTTATTTACAGTATAAAATAAAATTCTTTTTGGCTTTACCAAAATACAATCACTTGATGTTAGTTCATATGGACTTGGGGAAGGGGATAGTCATCTGTCAACTAGTTGTATTTTACACTGGACCAATTCTGAAAAGGTTCCTTACGTATTGAGTTATTTTAAACATAGTACATATTCTGTGTGTAGTTAAATAGACTACACTTATAGAATGCAGCACATCTATTTTCTGCATAATTTAAAAATCTGTAACTTTTTTACTGATATTTGAGATTGTCATTATTGACAATGTTGTGAATGCCACAGCTTCTTTTAAGTCTCAGCTTGTTACTTCAGAAGAGCAAAAGACTGACTTAAAATACAACTTTCAGAATTGATTTAGCAAGCTGCACTTGCATTTGTAGAATTTAAAATTAAGCCTTTCCACATTCTGACTGCAGCAAAGTAGATGCTTGGATAGATACATTTTAATTTATTTTTGTGCTTTATAGGGAAAACCTTTGACACTCTTTGGAGTGGAAAAAATTAAGTAAAATTGGTTCACATATTTTCTCCTAACTTCTATAGTAAACAAGTATAACAACCCATAATTCGAATGTTTAGTCTTGGGAAAGACAATATATTCTTACCACTCTAATATAAACCAGAATTCCTTAAGTGAATGAATGATTCATCTGTATGTGCATCAGACTTTCAGAACTTACTGCTGTTTGGGGAGTTGGAAACACTTTAGAACCTTCCCACTAAAGTTATTTTTTTTTACGTTAAAATTCATGTTTATAGTTGTTGACATTTTATCTTTGATTTTTGTATTTGCACTTAACCTTGTTATATATTATTTGTATAGCTATGTATATACATACAGTTAAATGAAAATGCAGTTTGTCAGAGATGTATCGAATATGACAACTCTACTAGACCTTACTGGACAGTTTAGCTTACTCCTTTTATTGCAATAATGTTAACCCTTTTCAATTTAATTTTTAGGGTTGGTAGCTTATGTCGATCTTGATGAGAGAGCAATCGATGCTCTCAGGGAATTCAATGAAGAAGGAGCTCTGTCTGTACTACAGCAGTTCAAGGACAGTGACTTATCTCATGTTCAGGTAAGGTCAGGACTAGCAAATGCATCTGAGCAGCTAATGATCTGTATCTGTTGAACTGCGACAGTACTTTGTTTCCTGTGGGGAAGTGGTCTGTTTTGTTTGTGATTATCTCTCCTATGAAAAAAACTAAAGGGAAAAAAGATCGTCTGTGTCAAAAGAGTTTCAGAAGCATAAGCACAAAGCAAAAGTCTTCGTTTTTATACAGTAAGTTACTTTAAAAACTTTAAAATTCGTGGTTGATTATTGTCACTATTAAGGTTTTATATGTTATAATTGTTTACATTAAAATTTTTTGGGGGGCTATTTATTGATTTTTGTGAGAGAAATTCCTTTAGCCATCTTGGTTTGTTTGTTTTGGTTTTGGTTTTTCGAGACAGGGTTTCTCTATGTAGCCTTGGCTGTCCTGGACTCACTCTGTAGACCAGGCTGGCCTCGAACTCACAGCGATCCGTCTGCCTCTGCCTCCCGAGTGCTGGGATTAAAGGCGTGCGCCACCATGCCCAGCCCTTTAGCCATCTTGGAAAGATAGTTCATATTCAATTAAATATTAACAAATGTAAGACTATTTTTTTCCCCTACAGTTTGGAAGGTAAGCTCCCTGAGGCACTGTCTTAATGCTGTCTGCTTCAGCCTCTGGCACATCAAAGTATTTGCAGAATGAATGGAATGAATAGTATTGTTAAAAGTTGCTCTTGAAGGCTACACAGAGAAACCCTGTGAAAATCAAACAAACAAACAAAAAGTTGGTCTTGAACCATCATTTAAATTTAATTGTGTATTTGACCCTTCAGAGATTCCTGGTAATTCTCCCTTTAAATTGCTTGCATGTTTTAGAACAAAAGTGCATTTTTATGTGGAGTTATGAAGACCTACAGGCAAAGAGAGAAGCAAGGCAGCAAGGTGCAAGAGTCCACAAAAGGGCCCGACGAGGCAAAGATCAAGGTAAAAACATGACTTGGGAGTTACAATATTAGGTGGAAAGCTCTAATTCACTCTTTCTTCATCCTTGGTCTTGTGACAAGGAGGGACATGTATTACTTTATAAGCACTCTTTATATTTTTATTTGTTTCGTGCAGGGTTCCATTAGCAGCTCAAGCTGGCCTGGAACTTAACGTGTAGCTCAGGCTGGTCCCAAACTCATGGTGATCCTGCCTCAGCCGCCTGAGTGCTGATTTGAAAGTTATGAGCCTGGGACTTTTTCTTTTTGGGAAAGAGCTGTTGTATTCTAACCTGCTTTTCTTCCTTTTGAGTTTTCTCTGATCTCAGTGTATTTATAAAATGGTCATGGTTGTGCCTACCTCCTAGAGTTGTATCTACCATCCCCAGTCATTATTATTACTTAGATACACTGCTTTGAAAGGTAAATTAGGCTTTTCCTAAAAGACCTAGTTAAATGGGTAGTTTTGATATTGCAGAGATTACCCCCATCCCCAGCCCTTGGGACCTAACCCACAGCTTCACACTTTGTAAGCATCCTATCCTGAGCTGTCCTCCCAGATTTAAATTGGAACTGTATTGGGAGTTGTTTGCACAGGTGGCTTATGTGTAGATATAACTAACTTTGTAAAGTACCTTTATTCTTTTCTCCTTGTCACTTGTGAAATGAACTAGCCCCATTCTTACACGAATTCCAAACTACTATATAGAGATTCTGTTTGGCTCACTAACCCTAAATTGAGGAAGAAAGACCCCTCAAAGACCCTAAAACCCCAGCTCTTAGGCTTTTGGAGTACCGCACCCCACTGTTTTGCAGAAGGTCTTTCTGTGTATTCCCTCCCGCTCCCATGAGTTTTTTCAAAGGTAGAAAAATGGAAGGTATAAAACATCTATACCTGTGGAATTCCAGGATTAACTAACCTAATAAACATAAGTTGTGGTGTTCTGTTAATTAAAAATATAATGTGCAAAGCTCTTCTCTTTCTTGGTAGTTTACATATTTTGTGTGCCAACAGAAGATCCCCTCTTCCCCCAGGGTTTTTCTATTGCCCTCTATCCTGAACTCTGTAGACCAGGCTGGCCTTGAACTCACAGTGATCAGCCTGTCTCTGCCTCCCAAGTGCTGGGATTAAAGGCGTGCACCACCACGCCCTGCTAACAAAAAATACTCTATAGGCCTTTCATATAAATATTATCTATAGTGCAAGCTCTTTGAGGGCAAGGGCATCTTTTCTATGACTTTGATTAACTAATGTTAATGAGATAGAATGATAATCAAGAAATAATAAGATTTTATTTTCTGAAGTCTGAGTATATTTATTTGTTAGTTGCCAAATTTAGAGTATATACTGTGAGATTGTCTGGTTAGTTTTGGAGTTTGTGTTATGGTAAGAATATAAAACAAGCTGGGCTATGGCACACGCCTTTAATCCCAGCACTCGGGAGGCAGAGGCAGGCACATCACTGTGAGTTTGAGGCCAGCCTGGTCTACAAAGTGAGTCCAGGACAGCCAAGGCTACACAGAGAGACCTTGTCTCAAAAAACAAAAAACAAACAAAAAAAGATACAAACAAATGGAATAGTTAAGGATAGTTGTGACCTGCCATGTATATGCTGGGAAGCAAACCTAGGACTTCTGCAAGAGCAGCAGGTGCTCTTTTATTTCAAAGTCATTTCTCCAGCCATCCCCTTTTACATATTTTACTGTTTTTCATTATGTATATGTGTGGCTGAATGTGGGTTTGTGCACATGACTACAGTGCCCACAGAGTCCAAAAGAGGGTATTGGGCCCCCTGGACCTGTAGATAACAGACAGTTAATAATGAGACATTGCACGCGGTTACTGTTACCTAAAGCAGTGTCCTCTGGAAGAGGAGCAAACTCTTAAATGCTAAGCTATCTATCTCTCTAGCCCCTCATTCTTTTTTCGGGAGGAGGGCAAATTTCTAGACAGGATTTCTCTATGTAGCCTTGGCCATACTAGAACTTGCTCTGTAGACCAGGCTGGTCCCAAACTCAGTGATCCACCTGCCTCTGCCTTCCCAGTGCTGGGACTAAAGACATGTTGCCTCTACTACCTAGTGCCTCTCATTTTTCTTTGGATTTGGTGTCTCTGTAGCCCACACAGCCTAAGCGGACCTCAGACTCCCTGTATATCTGTGACTGGCTCTGAACTCTGAATTGCCCTGCCCCATCCTGGAGTGCTGGGATTATAGGGGATTATAAAATGCTTTGTTGTTTTAAGACAGGATTTCATGTAGCACAGGCTATCTATTTAGCTGAGGTTAGCCTTAAACTTTGGATCTCCTGCCTTTGCCTTGCTTATGCCAGGGTTTAAGGCATGCACTACCATACCTGGTTTTTTGTTTTTCCTGTTTTGTTTTTGTTTCTTTTTTTGTTTCTCTGTGTAGTCCTGGCTGTCCTGAAACTCACTCACTTTGTAGACAAGGCTGGCTTCAAACTCAAAGATCTTTCCTGAGTATTGGGATTAAAGACATTCACCACTACCACCTGGCCCCTTCTTTGGTTTTTATGTGTTGCTGGGGATATTATCTAGGGCCTCATCCATGCTAGACAAATACTTTTATCAACTGAGCTATAATTCCAGCTGTTCCCTTTTTTTTTTTTTTTTTTTTGGTTTGTTTTTCAAGACAGGGTTTCTCTGTGTAGCCTTCTCCCTGTTTTTTAATGCTTTATTTTATTTATTGTTTATACAGTGTTCTGCCTGCCTGCATATACGCCTGCAGGCCACAATAGGGCACCGGATCTGATTATAGATGGTTGTGAGCCAGCATGTGGTTGCTGGGAATTGAACTCAGGACCTTTGGAAGAGTAGCTAGTGTTCTTAACCTCTGAGCCATCTCTCCAGCCCCCTAAATCTGACCATAAAATACATTCCATAAGATGTTACAATATCAGCTGGTGTGGTGCTGCACACTTGTAATCCCAGCACTTGGGGAGGCAAAGGCAGGTGGATCTCTCTGAATTCATGGCCAGCCTGGTCTACAAAGTGAGTCCAGGATAGCCAAGGCAGAAACACTGTCTCAAAAAAGAAAAGAAAAAAATTATAGTATCTTTTAGAAAAGGTTAATGCACTGATTTATGTGTGTATTTATATTTTCAAGTATAACGTGTAATTATCTTTAGGCTTTGCTTGAGAGGACTGGTTACACTCTGGATGTAACTACAGGGCAGAGGAAGTATGGCGGCCCTCCACCAGATAGTGTGTACTCAGGTGTGCAGCCTGGAATTGGAACAGAGGTGAGTGTTCTTATCCCTTAGCCAAAAATCTAATAATTTTATCTAGTGTATGATGTGGGTAAAATACTTGCTTCCTTTCAAAATGTGGTTATTTTTATATTGATGATATCTGTGTATTTGGTGTTATTATTAGCAGGGATAACTAACCTTGGTATACATAGTGTGTGTGTGTGTGTGTGTGTGTGTGTGTGTGTGTGTGTGTGTGTGCGCGCGCGCGCGCGCGCGCAGCCTTGGCTGTCCTGGACTACTTTGTAGACTAGACCAGGCTGGTCTTGAACTCATATTTATCTTCTGCCTCCTTAGTGCTGGGATTAAAGTAGTGCATCACCATGCCTGGCTAGAGTTTTTAGAGACAGGGTTTCTCTTGTGTTATCTTGGCTGTTCTAGATTCACTTTGTAGATCAGGGTGCCCTGAAACTCAGAGATCTACCTGCCTCTGGGATTACAGGTGTGGGCAGGGTTTATCTGAAATACCTTTTAATGGAGCTTACTGCTAAAGGGAGAAGCAGTTGTTTCTTTCTTTTTTGTTTTTTTGGTTTTTTTTGTTTTTGGGGGGTGGTTTTGTTTGTTTTTGTTTTTTGGTTTTTTTTTTTTTTTTTTTGGTTTTTTGGTTTTTTGAGACAGGGTTTCTCTGTGTAGCCTTGGCCATCCTGGATTCACTTTGTAGACCAGGCTGGCCTCGAACTCACAGCGATCCGCCTGCCTCTGCCTCCCGAGTGCTGGGATTAAAGGCGTGTGCCACCACGCCCGGCTTTGTTTTTTGTTTTTTGTTATTGTTGTTTTTTCAAGACATGGTTTTTCTCTGTAACCTCGGCTGTCCTAGACCTGCTTTGTCGACCAGACTGGCCTCAAACTCAAAGCAATCTGCCTGCCTCTGACTCGTGAGTGCTGGGATTAAAGGCCATGCCTGGCCTTTTGTTTTTTGGTTGGTTGGTTCTGTTTTTTTTTTTTTTAAGACAGGGTTTCTCTGTGTAGCCCTGGCTGTCTTAGACTCCCTTGGTGTAGACCAGGCTGGCTTTGCTGCCTCTGCTTCCCAAGTGCTAGGGCTAAAAGTGTGTGACACCATGTGCTGTAGTATCAGTACTTTTTCTTTCTTTTTTTGTATCAGTACTTTTTAAGCTGTGTTTGGCATTACTCTCTGCTGTCTCTCAGCACATAAAATGTTCTTAGAAGTTAATCAAATACATTATGAATGGGAGGGAATTTCATAAGGGAAAGTGAAGGTGTGGAATCAGAGAAAGAGTTGAGTACATTGGTTCATACTCCGAGAAGTGGCGCTTAGGTTTTTGTGAAAGTTTCTCTCTGGCTTTTGGCCTCCCCACCCCCACCCCCCAAGACAGAGTTTCTCTGTGCATTCCTGGCCATCAGGAAGTCTCTGTAGGCCAGGTTGGCCTTGAGTTCAGAGGTCTGTCTGCTCTTGCCTCCACTTGGCATGCCTTTGGTTTGTTTGAGGTTTTGTTTTGTTTTTTTTTTTCCTCTTTCTTTTTAGACAGGGTGTAACTCAGGCTGTGCTAGATCTAGTTAACTTACCATCTCCTTGCTCATATTGCTGGGGTGACAAGTTTGTTCCACGTCAGGTTTTTGCAGTGCTGAGGACCCAACACAGAGTTCCTGTGTCCTAGGCAAGCACCCTGCTCATTGCATCTTTCCCACATCTGCAGCCCTAGTCCCCCCCTTGCTGTTATTGTAGCGTTCTTGGTTCTTTTTAATGGAGAAACTAGGTGACAAAAAGTAGCCAGTTGTAGCAGTGGCTTTTTCTGATTTTATGTTTCCATTGTCTATATTTAGTACTTAGCATAATGCCAGGAACACAGTGCACAGTATTTGATGAAAGATTAAAAAAACAAAAGAAAAGAGAAATTGTGGACTTTTCATAACAAACTTAAACTAGATTGAATGGCACAGGGGTGGGCTTGTTTGCTGAGATGGGATTTCATTTGCAGTGTGTGTGTAATGTAGGAGGTATGGGTATGGGTATGTGAAGGGTTGGAGGTCAAGATTGTTTTTGGGAGCTTGTTCCTTATACTGTGAGTTCTGGGTCCTGAACTCATCATTAGCTTATGTGACGAGTGCTTTAATCCTCTGAGGCATTTTGCTGGCTCTCATATAGTCCACTCTGGACACGAACTTGCTGTATAAGCCTCTCACATGCTGGGATTACAGGCATGTGCTGCCTTCCTATGATTGTAGGAGTCTCTTAAACAGCATGATGGGAGTGAGGATTGTAAGGCTAAATTCTTAGATAGTTATAGTGTGTGCTCATTATTTGTTGAGTATTTTTGTTATACATTAGAGTTAAATGTTTAGGTTGTTTATTAGAGTGACAAGAAAATAAAAAATGTACTCAGGCCTATTTAAATACTTCTAAAGGAAACAGTGGTGTCTTTAGACTATACATTGTGTGCTCATGAGAGCTAAAACTTGCTTTTCAAATGACCAAAAGCAAAGATCATAATTTTTTTGTTTGTAAGTGGATAAGCAAAGATGACTGTAGTTTGCATTATTTTAAGGGAAAAAAAAATGTTCATTTGTAAGTGTCTAGTGTGTAGGTATGTGTGTAGAAATTGTAGGACAACTTTGTGGAATGGTTTGTCGTCCCCCCCCCCCCCCCTTTTGTGGGTTTGAGGATTGAACTTAGGTCACCAGGTTTGTGGAAAAGCGTCTTTACTTGCTATCTCATTGGCCCCAGTATCAATTTTAAGGCGTGTGTGTTGCCGCCTCTTCTTTCCTCAGAGTTTCTTTGTGTAGCCTTGTGTAGCCCTGCCTGTCCTAGACTCACTTTGTAGACTAGGCCGGCCTCACTCACAGAGATCTGCCTGCCTCTGCCTCCTGAGTGCTGGGATTAAAGGGGTGCGCCACCACGCCCAACTTTTTTTTGGCTTTTTTTTTTTTAGATTTATTTATTTATTATGTATACAGTGTTGTATCTGCATGCACACCTGCAGGCCAGAAGAGAGCATCAGATCACATTATAGATGGTTGTGGGCCACCATGTGGCTGCTGGGAATTGAACTCAGGACCTCTGGAGGAGCAGATAGTGCTCTTAACTGCTGAGCCATCTCTCCAGCCCCTAGACTCTAACTCTTTGTTGATGGCCTCAAGATCGTTTTATGTTTTGTTTTTGAGACAGAGTAATACTATGTGTTCTTGGCAGAGCTGGAACTACCTGTGTAGATCAGGCTGGCCTTGAACTCAGAGATCCGCCTCCCCCTGCCTCTCAAGTGCCTGCATAATCTCACCTACCTGACTTATCAGAAGTTAGGGTTCACATTTAATCTAAATAAACTGCCAGATTAAAATTGTCTTCATTTGGGGACTGGAGAGATGGCTCAGAGGTTAAGAGCACTGGCTGCTCTTCTAAAGATCCTGAGTTCAATTCCCAGCAACCACATGGTAGCTCATAACCATCTATAATTAAATCTGGTGTCCTCATCTGGTGTGTAGCATACATGGACACAGAATACCATATAAATAATAAATAAATAAATCTTTTAAAAAATTGTCCTCATGAGAGTGGTATGGAAGAATGGGGAGATAGAAGGACCCAGAGGGTCCAGGAATCCTACAAGAAGACTATCAAGGCTGGCGTATCTGGACCCAGGGGGGGCCTACACAAACTACTGTTCCAATCAAGGCTAATGCATGCAGTAAACCTAGACCCCTCTATTCAGATCTAGCCAGCGGACAGCACATTTTCCACAGTTGTGTGAAGAGCAGTGCTACCTCTGACATAAACTCTGGTGCCCCCTATTTGACCACTTCCCCTTGGTGAGGAGGCCTGGTGGCACTCAGAGGAAGGAGAAACAGGCTATCCGCATAAGACCTAATAGGCTGTGATCATATAGTGGGGAAAGAGGTCCCCCTTCTGTCACAGGCTAGGGGAGGGAAATAAGGTAAAAGAGGGAAGGAGCGGGGAACGGGAAGATACAAGTGAGGAGATAACAATCGAGATGTAATCTGAGTAAATTATTTAAAAAATTAAAAGAAAAAAGAAAAAAATTGTCTTCATTTTACCTTAAGTATCTTATGCCTTTATCCCCTAACAAGAGGCAGGAAGTCTGACTCCGGCTCTAAAATGAAATGCTTACGTTGGATTTTAACAAGGAAGTTTTATTTCAGGTCTTTGTAGGTAAAATCCCAAGAGACTTGTATGAGGATGAGTTGGTGCCCCTTTTTGAGAAGGCTGGTCCTATCTGGGATCTACGCCTCATGATGGATCCACTCTCTGGTCAGAACAGAGGATATGCGTTTATCACCTTCTGTGGAAAGGAGGCTGCCCAGGAAGCAGTTAAACTGGTATGTGATAAATACCCATTGTTCAAGAACTTACCATTTGAGAGAATAAACTTCAGTTCAAAAACATTTGCAGTTAACTTTGTTTCATTTTCTTTAGTCATTGTTTTTAATACCTTTATAGTAACTGAGTTGGTATGTAACCTTTGCTTTATTTTTTTTCTGATTATAATTCTAAGTGAACTGATTGGTTAGGACACACACAAAAAAACCTCAGTTTTTTATTTAGTATCAAACAAATGCAGGTTTTTTTCTTTTAATAAGGTTACTTATTGCTGTCCAGTTTTTGGATTGGTAGTAAATACAATGCAGGCTGAAATGAAGGTAACTGGAAGACAGGACTTTTTTAGGACTTGGTTTAGGAAATAGTGTGAATTTGTTTTATTTTTGCCACAATCTAACTGTAGAATTAAAAAATTGTATTCTAATCTAGGCAGTGGTGTTGTACGACCTTCATCCCAGGACTTGGGAGGCAGAGGCAGCCTGGTCTACAAAGCAAGTCCAGGACAGTCAAGGCTGTTACACAGAGAAACTCTGTCTCAAAAAACCCAAAAAAAAAAAAAAAAAAAAAAATTTTTTTTTTTTTTTTAATATTTTAAACCTCTCAGCCAGGCAGTGGTGGCACACGCCTTTAAACCCAGCCCTTGGGAGGCAGAGGCAGACAGATAACTGTGAGTTCGAGGCCAGCCTGGTCTACAAAGCGAGTCCAGGACAGCCAAGGCTAATAATACAGAGAGACCCTGTCTCGAAAAGGGGAAAACAAAACAAAAACAAAAAAAACCTCACTCCTTTTTTGCTATGTAATAGTTTTCATTTTCTCTAAGGCTTTTTTTTTTTTTTTTTTTTTTTTTTTTTTTTTAACCACCTTGTGCTCGTTAGAGCATCCAGTAAGTCTTGTAGGTGGTCTGTGTTCTCACTGTAGGACGGCGGCTCTCTGTGTCCTAAGGGACTATGCCATTGTTTTTGGCAGATTCTTGGCGGATATGCACTGTGTATGGCAGTTCTTGCCCTTCGCCTTGTAGCACAGCTGTGTCCCTAGTGGCTTTGTTTCATTAGTGAGTTCTGAATTAGTCCTTTCCTAGTCCATGCTTCATTTTTTTCTGATGGATTTTTCTTTTCAAACTTGTTTCTTCAATATTAGGAAAGTTTCAAGGCTTTATTTTCTCATTTTTGACAGTGTATGGATGACTTTTTAAATCATTTCTTTTAGTAAACTAATGGTAAGTAATGTTAAACATAAACTAAACGTTGTTAAAGAATCCATCACTATAGTGAGTTCAAATAACATAGTTTTCTTCATAATGTTTTGAAAGAGTTTTGATAGTTTACAGCTTTGTTCACAGTTGATTTGTATACAGTGTGAAAATCCTATAAATTTATTTGGCATTCATTAAATCTAATTGTTCCTTTTTACATTTTTTTGTTTTGGTTGTTACTTATATACGTCTAATTTCATCCTCAAGGACTCTGAATAGACAGTTCATATATTTCTTTTGAAATTCCCTGGAAAAGAATTTTCAGGTAGATTCAATTGAAATATGAAGCTGGCAGTGAGGGTATGCTCCTTTAATCCCAGCGTTTGGGAAGCAGAAAGAGACAGGTGGATCTCTGAATTCAAGGCCAGCCTTGTTGACACAGTGACTTCTAGGACAGCCAGGGCCATGCACACAAAAACCCTGTCTCAAGAATCCAAAAGAGAAAGAAAGAAATATTGAATGTTAAAGCCAATACCCTTGAGCCCTTCTTCATATGGATGAACAGTAGGTTATAAAACCAAGCTATAACTGGAGATTGTAACAAATTTAAAATACACATTGATGTTTCAGCAAGTTTGAGGGAGCTTGGTGAGTGTTTGACCTTAAATTGTGGGGCTCTTTAGAGTGATATCAGTTGTCCTCAGTCTGGGGTGGTTTGGGGTTTCTGGTTCTTTTCTTCCTTGCAGTGTGACAGCTATGAGATTCGTCCTGGTAAACACCTGGGAGTGTGCATTTCTGTGGCAAACAACAGACTTTTTGTTGGATCCATTCCAAAGAATAAGACTAAAGAAAACATTCTGGAAGAGTTCAGTAAAGTCACAGGTAAAACAAAAATGCATTTAAAAGTTGGTTTGTGGCAATCTGTTGTATTACTTATAAATATAAGTGCTCCCCCAAAAGAAGACATACCGTAAATAAGAGTTCAAGTCTCATATATATAAATTACTTCTTTCTGCTTTCATAGTGGTTGGACTAAACAGATTTCTAAGTATTCTTCATTTCATGGAATTTCTTTTTCTCTTCGTCCTAACAGATCTTCGTTTTTGCCAGAGCCTTTGCTCTCTAGCCCTCAAGTGAAAGCTTTTTCCTCAAATAACTTTTTAGGATTAAGGAGAAAAGAGTTCTTATTTCTTCCTGTTGACCTGTTTATATAATTTTAGAAATATTCTAATTGAATCCATGTAGTTGATTGAGAATTTATTTTATATCACAGGTTCACATATTTAAATACATGTAACTGGAGTCATGCACGGGGGTACATGCTTGTATTCCTAGCACTTGGAGGTTGGCTGTTTGCCAAGCATAGCTAACATAGGGCAGTCTGGGATACATGAAACCCTATCTCAAAAAGCAAAACAGAATATCGTATGTATAAAGAATCATATGTATAAAGAATCAAATGAAACCATACTTTGATTTATTACAAATTATTTCATTCTACTTTCTATTCAATTTCACTTTTTATGTGGGTGCTGGGGATGTGAACTTAGTGTCTCTTGCTTTCACAGCAAGTACTCCTTATCCACTGAGCCATTTCCCTAGCAGCTTTTTTTTTTTTTTTTTAAGATTTATTTATTGTATATGAGCTCTGTATTAATATACCTGCATGCCAGAAGAAGGCATCAGACCCCAATATAAATGGTTCAGGCACTATATGGTTGCTGGAAGTTGAACTCAGGACCCTGAAAGAGCAGACAGTGCTCTTAACTGTTGAGCCACCTCTCCAGCTTCTCCTCCCCTTCCCTCAAGACAGAGTCTCACTCCACAGCCTTCACAGGCCTGGTGTTTGCTATGTAGATCAGGCTGAACTTGAACTTACAGAGATTTATCTGCTTCCACCTCCAGAGTGCTGGAATTACATACTTGGCTTGCATATCACTTTTTTATTTATTTATTTATTTTTTTGCATATCACTTTTTAAATGTTGTGATTGGATCTGTGAGATGGCTCAGCTGGTAGAGGTGTGTTTGCTGCAGGCTTCATGATCTGAGTTCAATCCCCAGATTACACAAATTGGCAGGAGAGAGTTATTCTTTGACTTCCACAGATGCATCATGGCATAGGAGAGGAGCATCTGCTAGGTTGCGCGCAAGCATGCTGTCTCTCTTTCTGTCTCTTTGTATATGTGTGTGTCTCCTTGTCTGTCTCCATCTTTTCCTCTCTTACACATGAGTGAGTGAGAGAAGGAAAGGAAGGAAGGAATGTTGAGATTATGATTTGAAAACACTACTTAAGACCATGACCTTCTCTTTTAAAGACTACTATATTTCTTTATGTTTTTGTCATCTAATCATTCTGTCTTCTCCCTTTACTTGAAGCTGTCATTTATTACTCTGGTTTTACCCTTTCTTTAACCTAAATGTTGCCAGAGGCTAATTCTTCCTCTCCTGTCCTAAATTAGTTGATTTTTTTTTTTTTCTTGCTTCTTTTACTTATTAGTTTATTTTTTAGTTTTTTTGAGACAGGGTGTCTTTGTAGACCAGGCTGCCTCTGCCTTTTGAGTGCTACGATTATAGGCATGCACCACTGTGCCCAACTCTGTTTTGGTTTTTCAAGCCCTGGCTATCTTGGAACTCTCTCTATAGACCAAGCTGGCCTTGAACTCAAAGAGATCCACTTGGCTCTGCCTCCTAAGTGCTGGGATTAAAGACATGCACCGCTATCACCTGGCTACGTTTACAATCTATATAAATGACCTGTCTAAGGCCAGACTTCAGTTCTATGTTATCCAGATTAGATCCTGGATCTTTTCTTCAGAAACTCTACTACTCTAAAACCTTAATTTCCATTGTCCATTTTGTCTTAGTTAGATCACTCTACAGCAATCCTTTCTGTTCATGTCCTACTTATTCCTTCAGTGTATGCTTATGAATATTCCTGCTAAACAGGATACAGTGGTAGATAGTAGCAATTTTTTTGTCTATAGGGCCTATATCTGGGGAAACAGTCAAGACAAATGATTAAAGAAATATTTCCACATTGTAGAAAAATACTTTAAAGGGGGAAAATACAGAATTTTAACTATAAAATATCTATTGTTTCCATAGTTAGCTTTTCTGATAAAGTGTCATTTCTGCCAAGAGTATACAGTATACAAAGAACAGTGCGTTCCAAAAGATTAATATACCAAGTGTCCAAGTCAAGAAGTAACCTGTTGCTGGGCGTGGTGGCGTACACCTTTAATCCCAGCACTCAGGAGGCAGAGGCAGGTGGATCTCTGATTGCAAGGCAGCCTGTTTTACAGAGTGAGTTCCAAGACAGCCAAAGCTACACACAGAGAAACCTTGTCTTGAAAAACAAACAAAAAGTAACTTGTTACAGTAAAGTAATGGATAGAAAGCTAATGTGTGTTAAAAAGTAATGAAATGTAGTTATATGAGATAAAGTAGGCAGCGCTCTCTTAGACCACGTAAGAAATTTTATGTTATTGCATGCAGAACTAGAAGATGTTTGGAGGTCTTAAGCATGAAATGATAGATTTTTTGTCTTTACAGAATGCTTTTTCTATTGCTTTGTGGATATGGACTTAGAGCTGTCGTCAGGATTAGTAGTAGGTTCGAGAGAAGCATGGATGGGGTAATAGTGAGATTGGGAAAAAGTAAATGTGTTGGATTTGGGCAGTAGAGATGAAATAGAGGGAAAAAAAGGAGAATTGTCATTTTCTGGTTTGAGGACTTAGCTGATGTATGACTTGTTTATTATATAGGAAAGCCTAGGGAAAATATACTTTGGGTGTAGTAGCACTGTTTTGGACTTTTGAAGTTTGTCCAAGGCATTTTAAGTAGCTCATGCACACGGATCTCAGAGAAATCTAGCCTGGGGTGGGAGGGGGGAAGAAACATTTGTTTATAAGAGTATAGAAAACTGGGCGGTGGTGGCCCACGCTTTTAATCCCAGCACTTGGGAGGCAGAGGCAGGTGGATCTCTGTGAGTTCAAGGTCAGCCTGGTCTACAATGCAAGTCCCAAGACAACCAAGGTTACACAGAGAAACTCTGTCTCGAAAAACAAAACTAAACAAACAAACAAAAAAAGCATGGAAAGGACTTAAGGTTAGTTCACTTGACCTAGAGAGGAGGACATACATGGAGGGACAACGGAAAGGACCAAGGTTTGAGGGGATAGACTCAAATTATTATTAATCATTTTTGTTCATGAAATAATAGTAGCTATGAAGTTGAGTATAAGAGGAGGGGTTTTTTGTTTGTTTTTGGGTTTGTAGTTAGTTGTTGAAGTTAGTTCTCTTGCATTTATGTAATAATATGAGTCTTGTGGTCCTGATAATGTCTGATTATGAGGTCGAGTTTTGTTAATTGCAAAACTTCATAGTAGTTGGACCTACTTAGAGAATTTAAAAATCAATAGAAAGCACATACTGCTGTCCCAAACTCTGCATCAAATAATGCTGATCTAATGTTTACTATTGTGAGGCTTCTTCAAATTTTTTTTTGTTTGTTTTGTTTTTGTTTTGCTCATTGGCAAGTGGATTTAGGTCTGCCTAATCGCTAGACGTGTGGTGGATGCTTTTGGCTTATATATCTGGCTGTTGGTTTAACAGAGGGTTTGGTGGACGTTATTCTCTATCATCAACCCGATGACAAAAAGAAGAATCGGGGGTTCTGCTTCCTTGAATATGAGGATCACAAGTCAGCAGCACAAGCCAGACGCCGGCTGATGAGTGGAAAAGTAAAAGTGTGGGGAAATGTAGTTACAGTTGAATGGGCTGACCCCGTGGAAGAACCAGATCCCGAAGTCATGGCTAAGGTAAATACAGTGACCTGGGGCTGGGAGAACTCAAAGCTGGGACTTTGTGATTGTAAATACAGATTGTAGCTGTTTACTGTAATAGAAGAGCAAAAAGAAGCTGATGGAACACTAATGTAGTAGCCTGTCTTAATAGCATCTGCTTAATTTCCTCCAGATCAGATGTGTCAAAGAAATCCAATTTCTTTACATATGTATTTCATAACACACTGAGCGTTAAAAATACAAAACATTGGCTAATAATATATATATTTTTTCTATTTTGGATAGTTTGTCTACATAGCTCAGACTGACCTGGAACTCACTGTATAGCCCAGGATGGCCTCTTAGAATCTTACTGCTCCAGAATCCTGAGTGCTGGTAGTGTGGGTTTGGACTAGCTCATGCTATGACTTTTTGTTTTTTTTTATATTTATTTATTTCACATACAGTGTTCTGCCTGCACACCAGAAGAGGGCACCAGTTCTCATTATAGATGTTTGTCACCTACCATGTGGTTGCTGGGAATTAAACTCGGGACCTTTGGAGGAGAAGCCAGTGTTCTTAACCTTTGAGCCATTTCTCCAGCCCTTACGCTATGACTTTTATTATATGGCTTTGAGTTATATTTTATTTAGATTTATAGTTAACTTAATGTATATAGCTTCTTTTAGAGTATTGTCCCCATAAAAAGGACAAAAGATTGCCATGCTTGCTGATACTTAGTAGTGGCAAAATGGACTTTTAAAATATCTACGGAGGGCGGGCCCTCAGGCTCCTCATTGTCAAGGTCTTTTCTTTGGCGTCCTGGTTCTTTTCTTTGGTTGGTCCTGAGACTGAAGGGATTCCATCTGTTGTTTGCAGTGAGTTTGTGTACTTCACTTATGGCTTTTCTCTCAGGGATGCAACTTTACCAATGACCATAAATTAATGATAGGATTCTTCATGACAGAAAGGTTTTGAGCTTTTTATTGCAGATTTTAAAGAGGCATATGCTCACTCTAGCTGGTTTGGAGTACTCTGGTTTATGTTAGTAAGGTGTAGTATCTTTGTACACACAGGCATTTTTGGGTTGAACAGAGGTGATGCACTGAGAAGAACCTGAGAGGCTCTCAGGAGTTCTGCTTCCTGCTTTTTGTCTCACATTCCCTGAGTGTCCAGAGAAGGGACTAGGACTCTGAAGAGCCCTGGTTCTTTATTTCATTTCAGTCTCTATTGTTTGTTCCAGTACATAGTGGCAGGACCTTGGATGTCGTGTGTTTTATTTGCTACACAACAGCTCTGACTACCTGGAAGACAAAGCATAGTCTCTGCTGCTTTTTAAAAATAAAACTTAAAAAGGGGTATTATATACCCTGGAAAAGTAAAATTCCCCAGAGATCTCAAGGTGGAACAAGTAATTTTGCTTTATCAGTCACTTTTCACTTAATCTTGCTAACCTTTCAAGTGGAAGTTCAAAAATAGAAAATGTGGCAAGTTTTGTTTCATTAAAAAAAATTTATTTATTACATATACAGTACTCTTGCCTGCAGGTACATCTGCAGGCCAGAGGAGAGCATCAGATCACATTGTAGAAGGTTGTGAGCCACCATGTGGTTGCTGGGAATTGAACTCAGGACCTCTGGAAGAGCAATCAATGCTCTTAACCTCTGAGCCATCTCTCCAGCCCCTTGTTTCATTTTTTGAGACAGGTTTTCTTTGTGTAACATCTCTCAGCTGTCCTGGAGCTTGGTTTTAGGACCAGAGTGTCCTTGAACTCAGAGATGGCCTGCATCTGCCTCCCAAGTTCTGGGACTAAAGATGTGTACCAACGTGGCAGAAAATGGCAAGATTTTAATCTCGTGACTGTTGTTTTCTGGTTCAAAATAGGATTCCGTTGGAAGAGCACTTGGCAACATTGTACACAAGAAGGCTTGTTTCCACCTCCAGTACCAAATAAAACTTGCCATGGTGGTACTGTACTTGCTAGGTTAGGACAATAAGATCAGAAGTTTAGCCAGGCGGTGATGGCGCAAGCCTTTAATCCCAGCACTTGCGAGGCAGAGGCAGGTGGATTTCTGTGAGTTCGAGACCAGCCTGGACTACAGAGCCAGTTCCAGAACAGCCAGAGCTGTTACATAGAGAAACCCTGCTCGAAAAGCAAAAAAAAAAAAAAAAAAAAAAAGAAAGTTAAGGCTGGGGCTGGAGAGATGACTCTGTGGTTAAGAGCACCGCCTACTCTTCCAAACGTCCTGAGTTCAATTCCCAGCAACCATGTGGTGGCTCACAACCATCTATAATGTAATCTGATGCCCTCTTCTGGAGTGCAGGTGTACGTGTAGGCCGAGCATTGTATAATAATAAATTAATTAATTTTTTAAAAAGTTTAAGGCTGTTGTTGGCTACATAGCTAGTTTTGAGACATTGTTTTAAACAAAAGGAAACGCCCCCAAATCCATGAAAACAAGATTTCAGAGGGTCAAGGAGGATTCTGTAAATTTGAAATAGAATAAAGTTGGCACCTTAGTTGCTTTCACACTTTGTGTTGGTAAAGCTTCTGCTCTGTTTGCCCTTTGGCAAATTGAGTCAGTTTTATACTCAACTGAAACCTAAAACCTAAGTGTAACTCTCAGGTGCCCTTTTCCTTACTAAATATTTAAATTATGTTCTTGCAGTGCTGCAGCTCAAACCCAAGACCTTGTAGTGCTTAGCAAATGCTGTACAAATGAAACACACTCCAGAACTTTTGAACATTGTAAAGTACAATTCTACACTTGTTTATATCTTGTTTTGATGCTGCTGTGGATCAAACCTACAGCCTCATACACATGAGGCTGACACTATCACTGAGCTAGTTACACTTGCGTTCCAGAAAGTGAATAAACTGCTGGAAGCCTGTCTAGTTTAGAGGTCAGTCTGCCAGCACGCTAAATTTCTTTCTTTCTTTTTTTTTTTTTTTTAATTTTGTTTTGTTTTTGAGAGAGGTTTTCTCTTTGTAGTTGTGTCCTGGAACTTGTTCGATAGATTAGGCGATTCGCACCATGTCCCCCACTCTCTCCCCAAAAGAGGTGTTGGGACTAAAGGTGTATACTACTATGCCTAGACTCAAATCTTTGTGAATCATATAGCTCTTTTTCTGAGGCAACAGTTTGTTTAGTAGGTATGCTAAATTTTTTGTTTGAATAACTTTTTTTTTAATTATCAGGTTTATTTTCATTCATCTTACTGGCCACCCATGACCCTCTGTCCTTCCCAGCCGTGTCCTCCCTAAGGCGTGGAGCTGGAGTTTGTTTGAATAGCTTAATTCAAGGATTAAAAAAATTACACAGAAAATTATACGCAAATCTACTTTCCCTACCATCATGTGTCCCATGACTCCTATAAGGCAGTTTTGTTTTGTTTTTTTATTTGTTTGTTTGTTTTGGTTTTGGTTTTTCGAGACAGGGTTTCTCTGTGTAGCCTTGGCTGTTCTGGACTCACTTTGTAGATCAGGCTGGCCTCAAACTCAAGCGATCCACCTGCCTCTGTCTCCTGGGTGGTGGGATTAAAGGCATGCACCACCACGCTTGGCCGGCAATTTTTGTTTTTGTTTTTGTTTTTGTTTTTTGAGACAGGCTTTCTCTGTGTAACCCTGGCTGTCCTAGAGTTACTTTGTAGACAAGGCTAGCCTCGAATTTACAAAGATCTGCCTGCCTCTGCCTCCCTAGTGCTGGGATTAAAGGTGTGCGCCTCCATGCCTAGCTCTCTGTAAAGCAGTTTTAATAATCTGTGGATTACTCTTTTAGAATTTCCTTAGACAAGATATAACATTATTATGTATAACACTAAAAAGTTACATGATGCTGCCAGTTAAATTGTCATGGTGGTTATGTCTGTGGACTACATGTTGTATCTCAGCTTCAGAGATGTGAAGAGTCGGGAAAGAATGCTCTTTTTGTTTTTGTTTCGTTTTGTTTTTCAAGACAGGGTTTCTCTGTGTAGCCTTGACTATCCTGGATTCGATTTGTAGACCAGGCTGGCCTGGAACTCTAAGTGATCCACCTGCCTCCGCCTCTCATGTGCTGGGTACCCGTATAGATCCTGGCTCTCTGTCAGCTCATAGACTTCCTTTTTTTTTTTTTCAGAGCTAAGACAACCTAGAGCCTTGAGCACTAGTAAGCGCTTTCTCACAGAGCTAAATCCCCAACCCTCTTCTTACTTTTTGATGTTCATAGCATACTTAGCTCTAGATGGGCATTGGACTGTTTATAATCTTCAATACTAGTACAGTAAGTAAGCTTGTACCGTGTGTGTTGATAGAGGGCAAATACATTGTAGGATAGACACTTAGGAAGCCTGAAGGGTAAATCAAGATAGTCCCATGCTTTCCTCTGTAGCAGATGTACCTCAAACTAGACAAAACAGATTTTAATTCTTTATTTTTATATATAGGAGTGCTTTATCTACAGCCAAAAGAAGGTATCAGATCCCAATATAGATGGCTGTGAGCTACCATGTGGTTGCTGGGAGTTGAACTCAGGACCTCTGGAGGAGCTGACAGAGCTCTTAACCATTGAACCATCTCTCCAGCCCCCAAAGTTACATTTTGCTCACTGCTGCGAGTAGTTTGTTTCTATTACTAAGTTTGTGCTTGAGTGTTTAATATATGAGGAGTTACTTGTATTTCTTTATGAATTATGTAGTCAGGAGTTTTGCCTATTTTTCTTAGTTTCTTAGGCCCTGATGCTTCACTGTGTTGGAAGTTGCAAGTTTTTTATATTTGTCTTTTGTCTTCTGACTTTGTTGATGATAGCTTTTCCATATACCACTGTTCTCATTACATAGTATTATTCCTTCATTTGGGTTCTAGATGTTTAGTGATAAGTTGCTTCTCATCAGTACTTAAAAAAATTTTTTTTTCATCTCATGTGCATTGGTGTTTGCCCGTCCATATGTCTGTGTGAGGGTGTCAAGTCCTCTAGAACTGGAGCTACAGACAGTGTGAGCTGCCGTGTGGGTGCTGAACCAGGGTCCTCTGGAAGAGCAGCTGGCGCTTTTAATCACTAAGCCATCTCCCAGCCCCAGTACTTTTTAAAATTTGTGTGAAACTTTAAAATTTTAGTCCTTTTTTGGGAAATTATAATCATATCATTTACCCCTTCTCTCCCACCAATACTCTATAAAGAAATCACCCTTGTATTCCTCTAATATACAGCCCCACATTACTTTTTTACACTTTTGATTTGTTTGGTGTTTATCTTGGTGTATGGTGCGAAAAATATACTTTGTTTTTTTAATCCATCAATACTTCTTTTATAAGTGATTTACGCATTGTAGATTGTTTCAAAATTTTGTTCTTTCTCTCCAACCCAAGTAGGTTGTTTCTTGTGTAGCTTTTATGTGAATATCCACAGTTGTAAGGGTTAAACAGACTTGTTTTGAGGAGTACTTTGGAGCTGTGATAAATTTGTGAATTAACAGTGATAATTATGTTTTGGTGCCTGATAGTGGTAGCTGTTCTGTTGGGAGAAAAGACAGGAGCCAATAGTTTATTTAACTTGACTTTTTAAAAAGCCTTAGTAAAGTAGTAGCTAAAGTGAGAATGAATCATTTAATGTTTCTCAGACTTCTCATGACTGCATTTTTAAACTTGCTGGTTTAGAGAAGAAAAGCCGAAAGCCCACACTATGAAGACAAGAAGTAATTTTTTAAAGATTCAAACTAAAAAATTTTTAATGCCAATTTTGTGTATTTATTTCCATTAGGTGAAGGTTTTATTTGTGAGAAATTTGGCTACTACGGTGACAGAAGAAATACTAGAAAAGTCATTTTCTGAATTTGGAAAACTGGAGAGAGTGAAGAAGTTAAAAGATTATGCATTCGTTCATTTCGAAGATAGAGGAGCTGCTGTTAAGGTAGGAATCTTGGGTGGTTTTTTTTTTTCCCCCTTGTCAGTTTCCTTTTTTCTTTCTTTCTTTCTTTCTTTCTTTTTTTTCTCAAGACAGGGTTTCTCTGTGTAACCTTGGCTGTCCCGGACTCGCTTTGTAGACCAAGCTGGCCTCGAATTCACAGCGATTCATGCCTGTCTCTCCCTCTCGAGTGCTGGGATTAAAGGCGTGCACCTCTACTCCTGGCTAGTTTTCTTTTTTCCTAAAAGATTTTGTTTATTTAATGTATATGAGTGTTCTGTCTGCATGTATACCTGCAGGCCAGAAGAGAGCACTAGATCCCATCGTAGATGGTTGTGAGCGATCATGTGGTTTCTGGGAATTGAACTCAGGACCTCTGCAAGAACAGCTAGTGCTCTTAACCACTGAGCCATCTCTCCAACTCTTCCTTGCTATAATTTCAAACTTGGTAGACACTTTAGTTTAAGATTTTTAAATAATGTGTTGTGTGTGTGTGTGTGTGTGTGTGTGTGTGTGTGTGTGTGTGTGTGTCAGAGCATGTGCACATGTGAGTGTGCAGGCACTTAGAGAAGTCCAGAATTCCCTGAAGCTGGAGTGACAGGTGGGTGTGAGTACCCAATGTGGGACCCAGACTCAGGTCCTCTGGAGGCTCATTGCCATCTCCTAACCTGAGCCATCACTCCAGCCACATAAAGTAGCTTTTTTGTTTGTTTGTTTTTCGAGACAAGGATTTCTCTGTGTAGTCCTGGACTTCCTTTGTAGACCAGGCTGGCTCCTTCTCATTCTCTGACTCAGTCTGTCTTCACTCTGCAACCTGTCTCTCTGTTATTGTCCCAGTAAACCGCCTCTTCTCTCTTCATTCTCTGCATTGTCTCTTAAGTAACTTCTGTTTCCTCTTCTTGTGAGAGTTGGACATACTCTATTCTGTCATTTCTTTCTCTGCCACTCAATTGACATCACTTTCACACATAGGTGCTTCCTTCTACAAACTAACTTTACCTTCATTGTTTGAGATTAAAGGCACGTACCACACTGCACCTAGACCTATGCTTTTCTTTACCTGAAATTCCTCTATACCAGGCTAGCCTTGAACTCAGATCTGCTTGCCTCTGTTTCCAGGATTAAAGGTGTGTATGTATTTCACCTTTGGACCTAGAAGGTCTTTGGACGTGATCTTTTTGCCAGAACAGCCATGCTCGGAATTAACATTCTTCTCTATTGCCCAAGCTGCTGCTTTGAAGTAGGGTTAGAGAGTCCCTGGTGTGCAGGGTTTGTTAGCTTCCTTGTGTTTGAAGTGCTGATGATGGAGCCCCAGTGACCCCAGTGCAGTAACACAGTAGCTCTGTCTCTTGTTGATCTGCTGAGGTCTATTGAAGTGCTGACTATAGAATTCATAGCTTAGCCTGGTCGTGGTGGTGGTGCACACCTTTAATCCCAGCACTCAGGAGGCAGAGGCAGATGGATCTCTGAGTTAGAGAGTAAGATCCAGTACAGCAAGGGCTACACAGAGAAACCCTGTCTTGGAAACAAAAAAAATATTCCGAGTGCTGGGATTAAAGGCGTGCGCCACCACTGCCTGGCCCTTCCTTTTCTAATGATATAGAGCACACTTGATAAATTCATATAATACTTTATAGATACTTTTGACGTGGTACTAAATAATTGAGTGGGTTAGTAGGAAGTATTTGCAAGAACTTGTAGGATGGTTTGCAAAAGAAGCCTGTGAAATGATAAAATTTGTAATCGGAAAGTTGGGATGATCAGGATAGATAGAGCAATTAGGTCGCGCCCCCCCCCCCCAAATCATCATGTTTCTTTGTGTTGTGCTGGGCATCAAACTGCTCAGACATGCTAGGCAAATGTTTTACCACCTAGGTTACAAGTCCTAACGCAGGAAGACGACAGGTTGCTTTAGTTGAAGCAGTCCTGTGACTCATTGATAAACTCTGCATAGTGTGTTCAAGACTTCTGGGTTTGATATCCCACACTTTTTTTTTTTTTTTTTTTTAAGTGTTTTCCTCAGCTTTTAGGAGTCAGAGGCAGGTGGCTCTCTATGACTTTGTGGCCAGCCTCTTGTGTAGAGTTTCAGGCCAGCCGTGGAAACTGTCTTTTAATGAGGAAAAACAGTTTTTGCTTTCTTAGTGGTTGCTTTTTTTGTGCTCTGCTTTTAGTTTGGACATAATAAGTTCTATGTTAGATGTGAAGGAAAGCTCATATCCTTGAAAATGTTGGGTCAAGACTTGGATATTGAATGTCATATCTTTATTGATAGCTGAAGAGTTAGTTTTTGGTTGATTTGTATTGCAGGTGTTTTCCCAGGAGTGGATTGTTTGAGAATTTGGAATTACGGAGTTTGGCTAAATTTCGCCTTTTTTTTTTTTTTTCCTCCCCGAGACAGGGTTTCTCTGTGTAGCCTTGGCCATCCTGGACTCACTTTGTAGACCAGGCTGGCCTTGAACTCACAGCGATCCACCTGCCTCTGCCTCCCAAGTGCTGGGATTAAAGGCGTGCACCACCTCGCCTGGCCCTTTTTTTTTTTTTAAAGAATACCTTTTAGATTAATTACTTCATGTGTATGGTATGTGTGTGTGTGTGTGTGTGTGTACACGTGTGCACGTACACACCATATGTGTACTTGGTGCCCTCAAGAGTTTACAAGAGCAATATCAGATCCCCAAGAATCGAAGTTGAGGATGGTTGTGAGCCACCATGTCAGTGCTGGGAACTGAACCAGTGTCTTGCAAGAGCAATAAGTGTTCTTTACTGCTGAGCCATCTTTCCAGCCCCTCTTTTACCTCCTCAAATTATAATAGGAAGGCATTGTTTTTTATTGTCAGCAGTAATTTATGTATGAAACATAAGGTGAAGGAAAGAGTTCTTTCTAGCTAGGCTACTCTTATAAGTTAAAATAATTAACTTTTTTAAATTATTAGTTAAAATGCTTACTAAAATACAATGATGTTCATGATTTCTCAAGACTTTTTTCTTTAATTTTATGTGCATAGGTTTTTTGCTTACATGTATGTCTGCCCTATGTACATGAGTGGTGCCCAAGGAGACTAGAAGAAGGTGTCACATTTCTGGAACTGGTGGTGTAGGTGCCGTGTGGGTGCTGGGAGTTGAGCCTGGAGCTCTCTGAAGGAACAGCCAATGCCCTTAACTGCTGAGCCAGGTCTCTACTTCCCCAATTATGTTTTAAAATACTGTTTCTTATACAGTAAATTTACTTTTATAATTTAGGCTATGGATGAAATGAATGGAAAAGAAATAGAAGGGGAAGAAATTGAAATTGTCTTAGCTAAGCCACCAGACAAGAAAAGGAAAGAACGCCAAGCTGCTAGACAGGCCTCCAGAAGCTCTGCGTGAGTTTATATTTCATTATTTGACTAAAGAAGACTTTGGTAACAGATCATATTAATAAAGCCAGGATGAATCTTGAAATAAACTGATGCGTTGTTTATTTCCTTCCTTCCTTTCAATTGCTAGGTATGAAGATTATTATTATCACCCTCCTCCTCGAATGCCACCTCCAATGAGAGGTCGAGGTCGTGGTGGAGGGAGAGGTGGATATGGCTACCCTCCAGATTATTATGGTTATGAAGACTACTATGATGATTACTATGGTTATGATTATCACGACTATCGTGGAGGCTATGAAGATCCCTACTACGGCTATGATGATGGCTATGCAGTAAGAGGAAGAGGAGGAAGGGGAGGGCGAGGTGCTCCACCACCACCAAGAGGGCGGGGAGCACCACCTCCAAGAGGTAGAGCTGGCTATTCACAGAGGGGGGCACCTTTGGGACCACCAAGAGGCTCAAGGGGTGGCAGAGGGGGTCCTGCACAACAGCAGAGAGGCCGTGGTTCTCGCGCTCGGGGCAATCGAGGGGGCAATGTAGGAGGCAAGAGAAAGGCAGATGGGTACAACCAGCCTGATTCCAAACGTCGTCAGACCAACAACCAACAGAACTGGGGTTCCCAACCCATCGCTCAGCAGCCGCTTCAGCAAGGTGGTGACTATTCTGGTAACTATGGTTACAATAATGACAACCAAGAATTTTATCAGGATACTTATGGGCAACAGTGGAAATAGACAAGTGAGGGTTTGAAAACGATACTGGCAAGATTCGATTGGCTCTAGATCTACATTCTTCAAAACAAAATTGGCGTAACTGTTTCATCTTTAAGTAGCAGTTTGCTGCCATTTGTATTCAGCTGAAGAAGTCACTATTGTGTATATACTCAAGGCTTTTTATTTTTCTTCTTTTCTAAATGCTCTTGGACATTATTGGGCTTGCAGAGTTCCCTTATTCTGTGGGTTACAATGCTTTTATCGTTCCAGGCTTCATTTTAGCTTCAGAACAAACTGTTAAATCATGATTTTACAGAACCTTTGGTTTGGACAGTTCTGTTTTTTTGGATTTGGAATAGATTACATAGGAGTATGAAGTATGCTGTAAATAAAAGTACAAGCTAGTGCTCTGTCTTAGTAGTTTTAAGAAGTTAAAGCAAACAGATTTAAGTTTCCTTGTATTGAAAATAACCTATGACTGTATGTTTTGCATTCCTAGAAGCAGGTTAACTGTGTTTTTAAATTGTTATAACTTCACACCTTTTTGAAATCTGCCCTACAAAATTTGTTTGGCTTAAACGTCAAAGCCGTGACAATTTGTTCTTTGATGTGATTGTATTTCCAATTTCTTGTTCATGTAAGATTTCAATAAAACTCAAAAATCTATTCAAAACATTACCTATTTCAAATTCAATTGTGTCCTAAAACATTATTTTATTCATAATCCTGAAGGAATACTGTTTTCAAATAGAACTGCCTATGTGAGTGATCAAATTCATGAAAAATTTCTTGTCTATTCCATCATGTATTGTGGATATTAGATTTGAGGGTTTTCTAAATTCACATATTCCAAATACCATTTCATTGATTGGTGTTCTTTCATAATCTCTTCTAATTTTTTGAAATTTTATCCTTAAAAGAAAACAAACAGACTCAAAGGTTTTTGAACAGGTATTGGATTAATTTCATTTAAGCAAAATGGAGCTGGGGAAGCAGACAACAATTTTTTTTGACCCACATCCTTTCAAATCAAGAATAATTTGTGACTGAAGACCTTATTTGCTGGATAAGTAAAAATACATACAAAGAAAACTTAGTATTGTGACGTGTTTTGCACTGTGGACTAAACCAGTTTTAGTGTTCACAATCAGCACCCCGGTTTTACTGATGTAGGACTGTGATTCCTATCGCCCCATAATCTTGCTTTGGGAAGCAGTCATGGCTTAGAAGAGGCTTTTTAATATCAAGTGGTTATGCCTTTGGCTTTCTGCTAATAGTTTTCTTTTTAAATGTTTACCATGTCTATTGGCTATGTTTTTGTTGGCCAAGTGACAGCATTATGTATCTCCTTGTTTCTTTTAAAAATTCTGATCTGTTCTAATAACTTTTTGCTAAACGAGAAGAGAAGAATGTAAATTTTCATTATGAAAATTTTTTTTCCATTTGGTGCTGGGAATTGAACCCAGGGCCTTACACAAATGCTACCCTTGAGCTGCATCGCTAACACCTCTAATGTTTTAAATGATAAGACATAAGCCATTGAGGAATACTTAAAATGGGCTCTCTTGTTTTATTCTTTGTTCCTGTTTGGTGTCTTTTGTGATCACAGTTTTAGGTTTCAGAATCATAAGCCATTTACTTCCTTGTCGGCACAGTCAATCAATCACATTTTTAGTTTTGTGACTTCATTTTGAATTTTAAAAGTTAACATTTGCTGATGAAAGCCAAATACCTATTTCTTTTTTTCAAAATTTACTCATTATAGCACAATAATTTAACAGGCTTTATTTTGTAGAAGTTGGTAAAGGAATTCCGTGGCCTGCTGTAGTTAACATGGGTGTTGTTTAATAAGATTTTGATCCTAGTTTAAAATTTTTTCTTAAGCCCATGTATACTAATAAAGAGAGCAGATACTCTTTAAATGCTGCTTTTAAACTTTGAAAATACAATAATTTGAAACCTTGACTGTAAATTAAACTCTTAAGTACTAATTTTTTTTTCATGCAAAGAACAAAATATATAAGTAAAATTTTCATTGCTAATTTTTATAAATATATATGTTATGGGCTAACAAGATGGTCCAGCAAGTGCTGACAGACTTGACTATGAGTGTGATCTCAATAACTCACACGGTAGAAGGACAGGACAGGTCCCCAGTGTCCTCTGACTTCCATAAGTGTGCTATATCACACACACATGTAATTAATTGATGTTAAAATGTTTAATTAGATGTTAGTCATAAAGAAAATCATGAAAGGAAATAGAAGTGAGTCCAAAAGAGCAGTTTATTGTGCTTCTGCCAATAATCCTACAATACAAACTTCAGTAAAAATAGTAAAACTCAAGTTCCATTTCAAAATTCTTTAATTGTATATTCTACTTCAAACTGTAAGTGAGCACTTTGTTTGTCCCTCTCACTAATTAAAAATAAATCTGCAGAGATTTTAATCTTTGCTTCATAGGTTTTACTTATTAAGAATCAGTGACCCTAAATAAAATTTCACTTTAGAGCTTTTTCTATTTTATGTCATAGGAATTATCTCTTGTAGCATTCAGAAAAAAGTAAACTTATTGCTCACCTTTTCATGGAAATTGAACAAATGTTAATCAAGAGAAGTTGTAGATTTGCACTAGGGAATTTTATTTACTTGTAAGTAAATAGGCAAATCATGAGTTCTGAGGGACTCCTACCTTTCCATCTTCCCCTCCCTCTCAACCTAGTTGATGAAGCTGTACTTATAAGCTTGTCAGATTAAATGAGTATTGGGAAGTAATACCTATATTGAGGTAGGCCTCTTTGTAGGTATCCTCCTGGCATTAACAAGGCTGTTCCTTCTCCATAATGGAATGCAAATTTTTATTTGATCACTCATTTATAGCAGTTGTTTAAATGTGTATATTTATATGAAGGTGTTCTTATTAAAACAAAAGTTCTAATAAGTTGCCAGATTTCTAATTAAATTCAGTTTTGCCTGATGAAAAGATAAGGAGAATGAGTTATGGTTTTAAAGTTCCTTTTTTTAAAAAAGTACAACAGAATTGATTTTTGTTTTTCTTAGTTAACTGTGGTTATTCTGCAAAAGAAAGCCCAATGCTTTCTCCTAGTTAAAGACAGTTTTTTCATGGACTTTGGTTTAGGATGTGAACCCTCTTACAAAGGTTAGCATACATCAAAGTAAATTACGTATTTTAAATTTTAGAAAAATTCCACTCCTATCATAAAGCCTTATAAAATTATTCTTGAAACTCATTACATCATTTGCCTCTTGCCCATTTAATATAGTCATACCTATGTTTTATTAATTGTGTATTATTTGTAAAACCAAACCCTCCCAGTAAATACTTGCTATAAGGCTATTCCTTGTTTGTTATAAAGATTTGTAAATTTGTTAAAAGTCTGCTTTTCAAAGACAGTCTTACTGAACTGTTCCCAGGACAGTACTTGCTGTTTCCACTGCACTTTGATTATTTAAAATTTCCCAAATGAGCAGTGAAGAGAAAGCCTTATAGAAAGACTGCACTGGACATATAAATGTATTTGTTTCTCTAAAATGGGAGCTTCTGTTAACTTAGGGGTAGAGTTCTGGCAGAGCCATTGGTTGGATGACTGACTGTGAAGTCAGAATAACAGATCCATGAACCAGACATGTTTACTTTGACATTAGAACTTTGTTGATCATGTCTTATTTTTGAGATGCAAATACAAGGCCTTAAAATATTTAAAATATTAACTCATTTGATATATTGTTCAGTAATTTAATGTTAATTAATTTGAAGTAGTTATTGGTACTCTTTCTAGAAATTTTTTCTTTTTAAAATACGTGTTTATGTGTGTGTGTATATACATATATATATTCATTACTGTTGTTATTATTTTGAGGTTACCAGAAGCTCTGGTTTTGTTTGGTTTTGCTTTTTTTTTTTTTTTTTTTTTTTTTTTTTTTTAAATTTAAATATCATTTTCAGATGTTGTCCAGAAATCTGCAAGTGTTCTTTTCCTGTTTTAACTCCTTCCTTTTATCACCTGACTATCAGGGAAGCGAGGTTGAGGCTGCCCTGCCCTGACATGTCATGATGTCGACTTGCTAGGTGGGGTTCGCTGGGGACCATAACCAGTGGAATTGTTGGTAAGAACTTTTTTTTTCTATTTCTTTTTCTTCCTTCCTTTATTTTTTATTTTTTATTTTTTTAATTTACTAGTGGGGCATTAATTGTGGGAAAATGCTACCCATGATTTAAGGAGGCTGTTATGCTGTACTTATAGAAAAAGATTTTAAGTAGTATTTGTATTCTCAATAGGAACATATAATAAGATTAGTAAATCAACTGGAATGACCTACAGATATTAAGTAATGAAATGTTTCAGTCATAATTTTTCAAGCCAGATCCCTTACAATCTAGAGCATCTGTTAAAGTGATAATGATATTTTATTTTACTGTAATTTTAGTCTTTCTGGTATCATATCTATTACATTTTTATGGGATAAATTAGTTTATAAGCATTTTAATACATATTGCACACTAATTTTTAGTAAAAATGTAAAGATATTGCCTAGGCTGGATGGTTTAAATAGCATGTGTGTATATGTACTTATATATGTTCTATAATACTTTAATACTGCAAAATTAAACCTGAAAGTTTTGGCAATTTAATAAAATGGTAGTATTTGTCTAAAGATACCTTGATAATGGTAACTTGGGATCCAGAGGAAGTTTACATGACTAATGTCTTGAGACCTTGAATGTGAACAGAAATATAAAGGTGAGCTCATATTTAACATGTTGGAAGCCCTAAGTTTGGTCTTCGGCACCCTGTCCTATATTTAAAAAAAAGAAAAAAGAAAAAGAAAAACAACCTTCACAGTCCTGTCAACTGACTAGATTAATAAATACTGCTAGAATTATCTAACACTTGAGATTACTAGAAATTCACACTCTGTACCACATGTGGTAGTGCTTACTTGTAATCCCAGGACTGGGGGGGTCTGAGGAAAGAAGATGAGGAGCAGTCCAGTATAGTGGTGCTCACCTGTAATCCCAGCACCCAGGAGGCAGAGGCAGGTGGATCTCTGATTTTGAGCCCAGCCTGGTCCATAAAGCAAATCCAAGAGAGCAGTTGCCACACAGAAAAAAGTATCCCGTCTTGAAAAACAAAACAAAGCAAAAAGAGATTATGAGCTTCAGGCCAGCCTGGGCAACATAATGGAAATTTGCCTCAAAAAAGTTAAGTCTTGGGATGTAGTTCAGCGGTGCAGTACCTGCCTAATGTACCTAAGGTTCTAGGTTCAATCCGTAGTAGTACAACCTCCCACCCCCAAAATAATTAGCCTCCCAGCATTTCATGATTATGAATTCAGGGAAACCAATTCATTAACTAGACAAAAATAATTTTGGTATAATTTGTAAATTATATTGATTAAAAGTAATTATGGGTGTTCGGGTCTGAAGAACTGTTTGAGTATTCATGTGGAGCATTGCCTTCTGTCAGTATGAGTGTCTTGTAGGTATTACACATGTACTAGTCAGCATTGTGAATGCAAGTGCTTGGCTCTCAGTTTACCGTAGAATGGCTAGCAGTGTATCACAATGAAATCAGAATAACTAGCAATTTCAGGGTTGGGTTAAAGTTTTGTGTTTTTGTGATATATTGGTGCTAGAAAAAAAATGGGGTGTAGAACGTGAATGCTTGCACGAAAGAGCATGCTTCGTGGGAACTTTGTTGGTGTTATGACACTTATGTTTTGACAGGCTTATGTAAGTTAGGAGAAATAACAGTGCAAATGTGTGGACTGTATGCATTTGCAGCAAAATACACTTAATGGGACCAGAAAGGGAAGGGGCACTATGGAAGAACACTTAAATTGTTCAAATAAGATCTTCCATTTTATGTAGCAGCCATGTCAGGGCCCTAGAGCATTACTTACTGTCACAGATAAAGGTTGGCCTGCTAAAGAACATAGGTAGAATATGCTTTAATGAGTCACTAAAGTGTTTAGAGTTATATTTTCTGGCTAGTTCTAGAATTAGGCTGAAAGTACCTACAAACACTAAAATTTTGGTGTTCATACAGTATATATCTAAATTGGGACATTTACAAGGCATTTTACATTTAATCATTTTAAGAAAAACCTGCTTTTGGTACAGTGTTCGTGTACCTTAATTGTATTGGAATATTTGTATGATGTTAATATTTTTAATAAAATTTAACATGTTCAAATTGTTGTGTTGGTGATTTGGGGTGGGGTGTGATGGATCCAATTGTGCAAAAAAGATTCATTAGCTGTGAAGTTTAGGTTTTTTATAGTCAAAAGGAGTTCCTCCCAAATTCAATACTAACCTATTTGAAGGAAGCTAGTTAAGGAGTAGCACAGTAGTTACTTCTACTGAACTCCTGGGTGTGGGTCGCCCTGAAGGGCACTTAGAGGACCTTGGGTGAGGCCTGGGCTCACAGGTATCAGGCAGGCATGTTGTATCTGGCAGTACAGGCTGACAATAAAGTTTTTCTGAGGAAACTTTAACAGTCACATTAGAACTGATCTAGAGAGCCTGTGAAGAAGGGGCAGATGGTAACAGCTATATCTTATAGCATGGTGTGCCACAAAGAGGTGGCAAGAGGAAAGCTGTGTTGGAGGGTTTTGAACAGGACGATTCATGTGACGTGCTTCCCCCCCCTCCCGACACCCCGTGTGTGTGTGTGTGTGTGTGTGTGTGTGTGTGTGTGTGTGTGTGTGTGTGTGTGTGTGTGTGTCTGTCTGTCTGTCTGTCTGTCTGTCTGTCTGTCTGTCTGTCTCTGTCTTCAAGCAAGTTTAGTTTCTGTTCCATACAGCACACATTCTCTTGCAGGTTGTTTTGGTCTGGCCGGTTCTCTTCTGTTACTTTCCTTGAGAGTCTACTTAGATCCTGCCCGTGATAAAGGGGAAAGTTGTGCAGTTCACAGTGGAGATTTACTTGAAGTCATACACTCATTTCTCTTTGTACTGTGCTGTTAGTACCAAAAACAGTTTTAGGGGGAGGTTGTAGGGGTCGAATGATCAAAACAAATGGAATGAGTAGCAAGAAGGAGTCTTAATGTGTTGTGCCTTGTCTGATGAATGAAGATGGCTGATAACCCTGAGTCCTGTGATGAGAACAACAACCCTTCCCTTCCCTTGGATCACTGGCTTCCCGTTTTCTGTCCTGTTTGTTTCCCTTGTTCCCCAAGTCAAAAGATGACTCAGTGGTTGGGACGGACTGTGGTAAAAGCAGCAGTATCTAAAGCTCTTGGAGGTGTTGTGTTGTCCTAGCCAGGGAAGAGCAGGGGCCAGGGAGGTGCAGTACAAGCACTGATCAACCTTACCCTGCTTAGCTCCAAGATCAGATGTGAGCCACGTTCAGTCTGGGATGTGTGCAGGCCACCTCTGCTGCCTGGACACTGAGTTCATTTAGTTTGTTTATAGAAATGAGTTTTACAAGTATTTTTCAGGACAGTTGTACCTATATCTATGAAAATACTGCCTTTCTAGAAATTTCAGAAAAATCAGGACCATGTAAAAACATTTTTGGAAGAAACTAGTTTTCAGGCTGGAGAGGTGGCTGAGAGGTTAAGAGCTCTTCCAAAGGTCCTGAGTTCAATTCCCAGCAACCACGTGGTAGCTCAAAACTATCTATAATGAAATCTGGTGCCCTCCTCTCGTATACGTGCAGGCAAAACACTGTGTACATAATAAATAAGAGTTATTTAAAAGAAAAAAACTAGTTTTCTTTCAACTATTTACTTGCCATTTCCAGTTAATGACTTACGTTTTTTTTCTAAGAGTCTTTTCTAAGAGTAGCCTTTGAACTTGGAGATCTGTCTGCTGCATCCCAAATGCTGGGATTTAAAGCATATGCCACCATACCCAACCCCAGATGGCAACTATTAGGGCCTAGTTGTTAATAGGGCAGAAATCTGTGGTAATAGTTCAATGGCAAGAGTACCTTTTCCTTTGTACCAAAGCCCAGGGTTTAGTTTCCTAGCATGATGGGGAAGACAAGATGCTAATAAATTAAGCCATAAAAATCATAGAATTAGACTCGTAACATGTCTGAGGTTATCCTGGGCAAAGTAGTCGGTGTCTATTTAAAAACAATTTATACAGCTTCATCCTTTAGAAATCACATAGAAGATAGCTGCACAGTGGTGGCGCATGCCCATAAGCCCAGCACTTGGGAGGCAGTGGCAGGCGGATCTCGGTGAGTTTGAGGCCAACCTGGTCTACAAAGTGACTCCAGGCCAACCAAGCCTACACAGAGAAACCCTGTCTTCAAAAACAAAACCAAAACAAAATCACATAGAAGTCAATCATCTTAACTCAACTCTCCAGCTGTGGGTGTGAGGGTCAGTTCTGCAAGCTGCAGCAGCAGTAGGAAGAGCTCAGCCTGGAGTTTTCAGCTGTGCAGAGAAAGGAACTTCATCAGTTTAGGTCTCAGAATATTCCGCAGAGGGCTTTATTACTGCCATGTGTTCTTGGGGGATCAATTTTATGCTCAGCTCAAGCCAAAAATGTTGTAAGTCTAAATTTTAGTTCCCTTTGACTTTTAAATAGATTAAGCAGAAAATAACATACTTCAAAAACTTCTCGGGCTGGAGAGATGGCTCAGAGGTTAAGAGCATTGTCTGGTCTTCCAAAGGTCCTGAGTTCAATTCCCAGCAACCACATGGTGCCTCACAACCATCTATAGTGAGATCTGGTGCCCTGTTCTGATAATGCAGACAAAAGTACTGCATACATAATAAATAAATCTTTTTTAAAAAACTTTTAATTTACTGTTTAAAATTTTGGGCTTTGAAAGGAAGTGTGCTTAATACTGATCAAAATGTTAAACAAATCCTGTTGAACATGTTGAGTATAGTGGGACCTACTTATTTAGCTTTTGTTAAAATGCCTCAATTAGTTTGCCCAGGAGAATTTAAATGCCCTTCCAGCAAATCATGGTAAAGCTCAAAAGATTTTGAGCCAGGCAGTGGTGGTGCACACTTTTAGTCCCAGCACTGAGGAAGCAGAGGCAGGTGGATGCAGCTCTCTTGAATTGGAAGCCAGCCTGATCTACAGAGTAATGCCTGTTTAGTGTTGACGGATCTCCTATTGGCCTGTTGGAGTGTTCTGGAGGCTATGGCAGGAGGATCAAAGTCTGAGGCTATACAGGGAGACACTGTTCTTCAAATATAGGCACTAGTAAATGCTGTTCTTAAACGCACTTGATGTTATGAAGAGTAATGTAGTTATGTCCATTTATTGTAACTATCTCTATTTGACTTTTTTTGTTTTTTTGACACATGGTTTCTCTGTGTAGCCTTGGCTGTCCTGGACTCCCTTTGTAGACTAGGATGGCCTCGAACTCACAGAGATGCCTCTGAGTGCAGGCCAACACTGGACTTGCAGTTGATTCTCCTGTTTTCACCTCCTGATTGGTGAGGGTTTTGTTAAAAGTTGAGAATTCCAGGCATGGTGGCTCACACCTTTAATCCCAGCAGAGACAGGCGATCCTTGTTCGAGGCCAGCCTGGTCTTACAGAGTGAGACATAGAAAAACCCTGTCCCAAAACCAAATATTTTTAAAAATTGAGGTGATTTATCAGACCTGAGGTGACAAGATAAGCTCGAGGTGATGCCTGAGTCATGATT
This sequence comes from Acomys russatus, assembly GCF_903995435.1. Classification (NCBI taxonomy): domain Eukaryota; kingdom Metazoa; phylum Chordata; class Mammalia; order Rodentia; family Muridae; genus Acomys; species Acomys russatus. Next base: position 30,455,194 of record NC_067165.1, read on the forward strand.
ATCTTACATTTTGGAAATTCAAACGAAGATCTTGGTAAAAGAGCTACCAAAAATTACTTTGTTGTTGCTATTTTATTATTTTTCAATTCTTTGAGCTTCTCTATATTCCTGGCTATCCTGTAATTCTCTTTATGTAGGCTGGGCTAGTCTTGAACTCAGAGATTAGCGTGCCTCTGCTTGCTTCCTGACTGCTAGGATAAAAGGTGTGTGCTACCACACCAGGCTGCTGCTGCTGCTTCTCCTCCTTTTGGGGGTGGGGGTGGGGTGGGGCTCCAACTCACAGAGATTCACCTACCTGTGCTGGGATTACAGGCGTCCACCACCACCCAGCCGCCTCCACTGCTGCCGCCTCCTCCTCCTGCTCTTCCTCCTTAAAATAGTCTTACTGTTTAGCTTTGGTTGGCCTGATCTCTTGTACACACCATGCTGGCTTCAGAAACTCAGAAGTGCTGGTCTGACCTCTGAGTGCTGGGAGTAATGGTGTATACTACCGCACCTGGCAGTATGCCTAACACTGATTTGCCTAGGTCTAATTGTTTTGAGATTTTAAACTATGGTAAAGGTTGAGGACCTGGTTTCCTACTGAGCAACACTGATAAAAGACTGAAAATGTCACTAGTATTCCGAGTCCCGAGGAAGTGATAAGAAATGAAATGGGGCCGGGCCTGGTTGTACACGCCTTTAATCCCAGCACTCAGGAGGCAGAGGCAGGTGGATCGCTGTGAGTTCGAGGCCAGCCTGGTCTACAAAGTGAGTCCAGGTCAGCCAAGGCTACACTGAGAAACCCTGTCTTGGTGGGGGTGGGGGGGTGAGGGGAACAACAACAACAAAAAGAATGAAATGAAATGGATCTAGAAGATAGTTTTAGTAGGTTCTTTTGGTTGTTGTTGTTTGTTTTTAGAAAATCAGGTCACTGAGGCAAGGCCACTGTATCCTTGTTTAGGAGTTCAGTCAGAAAACAGGCTCAGGAGTTACTTAAGTTAAAAATATGTTTGAGACTCAGAAAGTGAATGTTGGCTGATTAGCAAGAATATCAGTTCAGGTTGTTTGGTTTGGCCCTAAACTAGACAATAAAGCTGACTAAAGGGAGAAACTTGGTAGGACTTTTTAAAACGACTTGTATATTTAGAACAGATGGAGAAAGCTTGATACATGATATACGGCATCTATGCTTGGGACTGAATGATTGATAAATATTTGATTTTCAATTCTGTGAGGTATGGAAACAAGTAGTCTGTTGTTTCCTTTGCATAGCAAGCTATTTTTTTTAATAGCAGGATGCTAACTGCTCTGAGTTCTGTGTACCATCCTCCATACTAAGCAGATGTCTTACATACATAGCAGCAACTCATAGATGGAAGGTAACTAATAATAAGGATCTACAGCTACTGGCAACCTTACGATTGTTATGAAATGACAAGGCTGGAGTGGGAACCCTGACTCCCATGTATACCTGTACTTTTATTTTGAAGCAAGTGTAGCCTAGGCTGGATTTGAACTAGCCCTGCAGCACAGCCTGCCTTTGAATATCCTGTCTGCAGTTGTCAAGCCCTGAAATCACAGGCACGGACCACTATACATAATTTACACAACTTAACTACTAGATTGGAAATAGACATAAAATGAAATAAATGATAACTTTTATATATACTGTAAAACTAAAGCTACCCTAGTTTGAATTTAAAGTAAAATACACTGAGGGTATGGTTGAGTGGTAGAATGTGTGCTTGGCATCATGTACAAGCCTTTGGGTCTATCTCAGCACTATGACTCCAAAAGAGAAAAGGTGAAAGAGTTGTTTTTCCCCAAGACTTAAGGATTATTAAAGTCTTATTTTTCCTTTCGTGGTTTTTTTTGTTTGTTTTGTTTTTTCGTTTTTCAAGACAGGGTTTCTTTGTGTAGCCTTGGCTTTCTTGGACTCACTTTGTAGAGCAGGCTGGCCTCGAATTCACAGTGATCCACCTGCTTTTGCCTCCCGAGTGCTGGGATTAAAGGCGTGTACCACCGCCGCCTGGCTTCTCTCTTGTGTTTTATGTTGATAATTGAATATTCTTTTACCATTTATTTTAAATTTTTAGGTCAAATTATTATCAAGTTTTGATCTGTGAGAAATTGGGGCTGGAAATGTAGTTGAGTGGCAGAGAGCTTGTCTGATGTACACAAAACTTGAGTTTGAATAAGAAACCCAAGTAAAAACATAAAGGAAAAAAAGTGGGGGGGAGCTAGTTTTTACTTAGTGAAGCTTATATTTGATTTGAAAAAGAAAGCACCATTTTAAAAATTGGTGGCTGGCACTCAAACTCTGGTCCTCAGGAAGAGCAGCCAGTGCTTTTAACTGCCGAGCCACCTCTTTATCCTGCAAAGTTCCTAAGTGCCTTCCAACGTTTAAAAATGTCATTTATTTTTTATTTTAAAAATCTAAATTTGGGGTTGGGGATTTAGCTTGGTGGTACAGCGCTTGCTGGGAAGCGCAAGGTCCTGGGTTCGGTCCTCAGCTCTGGGGAAGAAAAAAAAAAAAAAAAGACAAAATAAAAATCTAAATTTATGTTTGTTCCTGAATTCTGTTTTTGTTTTTTTGTTTTGTTTTTGTTGTTGTTGTTTTGTTTTGTTTTTTCGAGACAGGGTTTCTCTGTGTAGCCTTGGCCATCCTGGACTCACTTTGTAGACCAGGCTGGCCTCGAACTCACAGCAATCCGCCTGCCTCTACCTCCCGAGTGCTGGGATTAAAGGCGTGCACCACCACGCCCGGCTCTTGTTCCTGAATTCTATCTAGTAAGTAGTAGTATTTAAGTCTTTTAAAGTACTAGTTTATTAAACTGTCCCACCATCTTCAAGTTCGTTCAGTCTTTCTACATTTTTAAGGATGTGATGAAAGTTTGCTGAAGGGTTTTACTTATCAGATGTGTTTGTGTTTGAATGTAAAAGCACAAAGCTGGACTTCTAATCTCCTAATCTCAGTACTAGAGAGGCAGAAGCAGAGGGGTTCAAAGACACCCTGGTCTTCACAGTGAGTTCCAGGCCAACCAGGTGTACATAATCAGATACTATCTCAAGGAATACAAAACAATAACAAAATAAAAATGGAATTACTGAACAAGCCAAAAAAGTCCAGCACTGAATTAGTGTGGAAAACCTACTTATACATTCTTTTAAAAAATTCTATCCAAGCCATGTACGCTATGAATGCCTGTAATCCCCACACCCAGAAGAGCAGAGTTAGGAAAACCAAAGTTTGAGGCCAGCTTCATACATGATTGAGACTTGGTCTGTGTTGCATAGACTATCTAAATAATAAAAACTGTCTTCAGGCAGTCTTGGTGGTGTACACCTTTAATCCCAGCCCAGCCTGGTCTACAGAGTGGGTTCTACAACTGCCAAGCAACACAGAGAACCCCTGTCTCGGAAAATAAAAGAAAAACTATTTTTCCTAATGTTAAAAGGATGGCAAGTGAAAAACTTAAAAATAATGGCTTTAAATTAGTCAGGGTCTCTTTGGCTTTGCTATTCTAGCTCATGAACAGAAATGGCTGGGGTCCTAGCTTAGTTGGTGGTAGGCCTATTTACCTAGCTAACACAATAATACTGAGTCATTAGACAAGAGCTGAAACCTTCTGTTTGCTCTGCTCTTAGGTTATTTTGTGTATCAGGACAGCCAGGACTGCACAGAAAAACCAAAAAACCTTGGGGATCAGCCCCTGTTAGGATGGCTCATGCTTTTAACCTCAGTACTTGGGAGGCAGAAACAGATGGATCTCCCAGAATCCAAGGCCAGCCAGGGCTACACAGGGAGATCGTATCTAAAAACAAAACAAAACAAAAAAGATAACTTTGGTGTGATGTAACACCAAAGACCTCCAGAACCTAAGGCAGCAATCTTCAGTTTGAGGCTAACCAGAACTACATGGTGAGATCTTGTCTGCAAAAACAAAGGGCTAAAGATTTAGCTCAGTGGCAGAGTCCTAGTTAATGAGCTAGAGGCTCCGCGTACAATAGCAGGCTTTTTCCTTGAAGTGTAGCCTTTGCCCAGTACACTGCAGCAGCTCCAGTCACTTGCTCCTATCTACCCATGGGGAGAACGGAATCACCCTTTTTTGAAAATAACCTCACTTTGACAAGTCAGTTCCTGACCATGATTTCTTGGAGACCAAAAGCAAGAAGAAATGGAAGAGGTTGGTAACAAGACAAACTGTGGGTGGGACTTAGGTGAAAAATAATAATTAGCTCTTCTGACTGCAGATCTATCTCTAGTTTCAACACCGCCCCCCCCCAACTCTTGTTTAATATTCAAGAGCTTGGCAGAGTCTTTAACGAAATGGGTTAGAGGAAATGTAGGTAAGACTCTTCAGATAATGAAGGGTGGGTAGGGGTAGAGCTCCTGCCTAGAATGTTTGAAGGTTGCAGGGGATGAAGCAGCAGCCTGCATTAGGGAAATGGAGCACAGTGTTATGCAGTTTGTGTTATGTCCTTTCTACACAGATTATGTAAGGACATAGTTGTGGAAGAGTAGGAAGCCTGCCTGGCAGCACGTTTGCAGCAAGTGCCTTTGTAGCCAGGTAGCAGAAAGGAATCAATCCAGAGACCAACATCTCAAGAGGAGGAAACCTTTGCTGTCCTTAGGCTGCAGATAGGATATGGTTCAAGAATAGCGTTTTATTAGTGGCTTTTGGTCATTGGGAAGGGCCTGGAAGTATTCCGTGTGAAGGGCTTGCCCAGGTTGTGTGAGACCTTGGGTTCAGTTCCCATCAACACAAATATATGTACACAGAATCAGACAGTACAGGGAAGTGAAATGCTCAGGATATTTTACTCAGCCTGGCTTTTTCTCATACAATTAACATCTTAAAACTTAAATGGCCTTCATAAACACATGATTATTCCTTCAAAGATGCATTTCATATGCTAAGATTTCAGAAATTGTCATTTTCCAGGGCACAGAAATGAGAAGACATTGCCTTTTAATGTTTGTAGCCATTTTGTCTTAATGTTAACAAGGACTAGTGTTTGAGTTTGGTTTTGTTCTTAACTTGGGTCCTGAATTAGATATGAATCAAAAGAACTAAGCAGACGTGGGGTAGAACCAGCAGCTCTATTCAGAATCTGTCTGGATCTGATATGTTTGTATTGTTAGACACACTATTGGGCTTGTCTCGCCAGGGAGCATTGAGTGTTGTGCTAAAACAGTAGTGTTGCTCAGCAGCAGCAAACGCTTTGACCTTAACACTCCTGAGGAAGAGCCAGGGGTCCCTGTGAGCTTAAGGCCAGCTGAAGTGACACAGTGAATCTTGTCTAAAAAAAAAAAATTGTGTTGCTTAGATTTAAGTGTAGTTAGATTATTGAAGCCAATGAGAAATACAGCTGGTGTCGTGAGAGCATAACCTATATGGTTCTTATTTATGCCCTCAGAGAACACAAATGTGAATAGCCCAGTCATGACAGTTTATAGGAACTTTTCTCGGATAATCCTTAGAATTTCTTATTACAAGGCCCGCCCTCTACTTTTTCTTAGGTTTATAAACTAGGAAAAGGAACAAAAATCCAGTTACCCAAGTATCAAGGTGTTTTTAACAAGGCACAGATTGCGTTTGTCATTGGACCCCTCTGTGTGAGTCTGTAGGCTTATTGAGATGCCATTGAACCTGAGTAAGAATTAGAGAAGGGTGTTGAAAGTAGAAACAGCCAAAAGTCAGGGCTGAAGTTGACCCTGTAAACTCCCAGTGCTAGACTGAAGAAGGGTAGTTACTTTGAAACTACAACCTGGAGGGCCGGGGCGAAGCTCAGTTGTTAAGAGTGCTTGCCTAGCATGCATAGTACTCTGGGTTTGATCCTCAGCACATCATAAACTGGAAATTTTGGCACCTGCTTATAATCCCATTACTTCAAAGATGGAGGCAGGAGGTTCAGAAGTTCTTAGTGGTCCTTCACTACATTTCAATTTCAAATCCAGCCTGGGCTGTCTAAGACCGTGAATCAAAAACAGAACAAACCCTGGAAATTACTGTTGCCTGTTATGACTGACTACTCTTTAATGTAATCTAGGGTACATCGCAACCCTGCAACTAACTTTATTTTTGCCTCCTTTCCAGATACCAGTTGTAACGCATGCTCCCTGCCACACTGATAAGCTCTGAGCATGTCTTTTTGTACATTCTGTCTTCACTGAATATTCTGTTGAACCAGAAACCTGAAGCTGGGCTAAGTGATAACACAGCTTTTTCCTCATGTTCTTACTTAAATTTAAGCTGAGACCATCTGAAATGTGATTCACATTCATTTTAAAATTGGATTCTGCCTTGTTCTTCTGTATAAAGTAAACACAGTCAACATGAGCTTTGTTGTTAGGATCTGCATTCTCAGTACTTTATTTTCGTTGTTTCTAGTCATCCTGTTTATTATTAATCAACTTGTTTCCCTGGTCTCTAAAGCAGCTTTGTGTGCTAATTTTTGTTTTGCCTTTCTAGCTGCTAAAATAGATAACAATCAATGCAAAGTGCACATTTTAAATGATTCCCCTGAGGATCACTTCTGAGCCACCGTTGGAGTGTGCCTTGAGAAGGAATGTGTCATTTGGAATCCAGGACCGTCAAGCAAGGATGACTGCCTGGTCACATGGTTGGAATAATCAAACTCTTAACTGCATCCCCCTAAAAGCAGGTCTTGATAGTCTTGGGGTTCCTTTCATCGGTCGTATTTTCCATTCCCAAATAAGTGATGACCTACTCCTATCAATTTTGAGTATCTCTGGAACTTGAGCTGTCAGTAGGTCAGTTTGGCTAACTTGTTTATGAGTTAAAGAAAGGAAACAATTTGTTTTACTATGTACCTGAACCATAAAAGTTTTAGTTTTTCAATTTATGATTTTATAGTGTAAATAGTGTAGAATTTCTTGGTCCATTTCAAATGCTTATTCAACATTTTTCTTACTCTTTACTGAGTTCATTTCGATGCATATTTGAGAAAGAAAAGAATAAGAAATTATAATGGTGCTTATGACTGAAGATGCCATAATAAAACCGTTACTTGATACCCTAACCTAGGAAATTGAGAAAGAAGAAAAAATGTCTGCACATAGGTCTTAAGCTTGCCAGAGAGCCAATTTTCATTCAGAAATAATTTGTGCCTGGCGTGGTGGCACACGCCTTTAATCCCAGCACTGGATGGCAGAGGCAGGTGGATTGCTGTGAGTTTAAGGCCAGCCTGGTCTACAAAGCGAGTCCAGGACAGCCAAGGCTACACAGAGAAACCTTGTCTCGGAAAAACAAAACAAAGAAAAAAAGAGAAGAAAATAACTTGCAATTCAGTTCTACATACATCTCCTATTTGAAGTTGTGAGACCTCACACCATGCCCCAGTGACTTACTGTTATGTCCTTCCCTGTTTACTGTGTCTGACCTTCAAGATTTCGTGACTGATGCTGCAATGGAAGCCAGCCAGTGCAGACCTTTGGGGAAAATGACATCTGAAGAATGCAAAGGGAAGTAGGAATTCATGTCTAGCGTTCTCAAACCTGCCTTGTCCTGCCTTCCACTCTCCAGTGAGAGGAAAAGACCTGGGCTGATGGAATTTTCCAGCTAAGCCTTACGGCTCTATTTGATGTTCTTAGGAAAGGTACTGAGAAGGTGAGTGAACTGTTGTCTCTGAAGAAAGACTGCTTGTGCATTAGAGCCATAGCCCTACTTTTGTAAAGACATGCAGCCCCTTCCTGGATTCCACAGCCCTGCCTCTATTTTGTGTGTTGCAGGACTATGAAAAGATTAGAGTAGTTGAGAGTGCAAGTATTCCACTTTAGCCGGACATGGTGGTGCATTCCTGCAGCCCCAGCACTTGAGAAGCTTAAGCAAGAGGATTAAGAGTTCAAGGAGAGGGCTGGAGAGATCTGGCTCAGCAGTAAGGAGCACTTGTTGCAGAGAATCTGGGTTCATTTCCCAGTGCCTACAAGGCACCTCCCAACCGTCCCTAACTCCAGCTGCAGGGCATCCAATGTCCTGACTTTGATGGGTACCTTGCAGGCTCATAGTGTACAGACATACATGCAAGCAAACCACTCATACACATAAAAATGAAATCTTAAAAAAATAGAAGTTCAACTGGGCGTGGTGGTGGACATCTTTAATCCCAGCACTTGGGAGGCAGAGGCAGGTGAATCTATCTCTTGAGTTCAAGGCCAGCCTGTTCTACAAAGCCGCTGAGCCCAGCTAATGACACACTTTTTAATCCCAGTGCTCAGGAGGCAGAGACAGGTAGATCTTTGGAGTTCATGGCCAGCCTGCTCCTCATAACAAGTTCCAAGCTAGCCAGGGCTGCACAACAAGACCCTGTCTCAAAAACAAAGAAACCCTGTCTCAAAAAACTTAGAATAAATAAAAGTTCGAGCTGTGATAATGCAACAAGACTCTGTTGCAATGAATTTTTTTTGTTTTCTGTCTGGGCTATATACATTTTAGATTTTTTTTTTTTTTTAAGATTTATTTATTTTATGTATTGCATATGAGTGCTTTATCTGCAGAAGAGGGTATCAGATTACATTATAGATGGTTGTGAGCCACCATGTGGTTGCTGGGAATTGAACTCAGGACCTCTGGAAGAGCAGACAGTGCTCTTAACCACTGAGCCATCTCTCCAGCCCCATTTTAGATTTTTTTAATGCTCAAAGGTTCTACCAGAGCTACATTTGCATTTAATACGAACAAATGCAAGTAAATGGGGGTGGTTAGTGGTGTCTGTTAACATTCATTTATTAGTTTTGTAAAAGTCTCAAAAATTACTAGAAGTTATTCCAGATTGATCATGTACAGTAGGCATCCTGCATCATGTTCATGACCTTAAAAATTCATAAAGTACAGAGAGAACTTTAAGGAATAAAAATCTGGGGTGAGGTGGGGGCTAAATCCCTTACTAGCAGTCTACCCTAATAATTGATAGGCTAACCTGAGAGAGCACATTCTAAGTAGAAGATCTAGCGAGGTGTATTGTACACTTGGAATTTCAGCCCTTGAGAGGCTAAGACCGGAGCATCAAGAGTTTAAAGCCAGCTTGAGACCAATGTTAGTCACGTGCAGCCTACACATGCACAGTCCTTTCCCTATTTAATGTGGGTTTGTATGTATAACATTTACTAGAGCCTTCATGTTTCAGGTGCTACTCCAGGAGCTTTTTGTGTAATAATTCAGGGAAGGCAAAGGAGCTAACAAACTTGGTCTAAGTTTGTGTAACTATGATGTGGGATCAATATTGAACACAAGCAGGTTGGCTGCAGAACCTACACTCTATTTGGTTGTGGTAATTTATATATAGTACCTGCAGTGAGTACCCAAAACATTCTAGATTCTTAGTACAATTTGTCTTGTTTTAAAGCCCATGCCTGTAATCCCAGGTCTTAGTTAAAAGAAAGAAAGAAAAAGATGCTAGGTACAGTCGCACATTTTTTTCCTGTTTTTGTTTTTTGTTTGTTTGTTTGTTTTTTGAGACAGTTTCTCTGTGTAGTTCTGGCTGTCCTGGACTCGCTTTGTAGACCAGGCTGCCTCTGCTTCCCCCAAATGCTGGGATTACAGGCGTGGGCCACTGAACCCAGCTAATGGCACACTTTTTAATCCCAGTTCTCAGGAGGCAGAGGCTGGTAGATCTTTGGAAGTTCAAGGCCATCCTAGTCTTCATAGCAAGTTGAGACCCTGTTTTAAAATTTAAAAAAAAAAAGGAAGGAAGGAAGTTGGAATGTACAATTAGTGATGAACGTTGATTAATGCAGCAGTAGCTTGGGTTTTTCAGAGTCAGAAGTTCCTTCTCTGACCCTAAGATACTCAGTTTGCATGCTAACCTTCTCCTTTTCCCAGACACAGAATTAAAAGAAGGGGGGAGTTTCTTCCTAGAATGTGAACTGGGAAAGGTGGTAGTGTAGTTGGTTTGTCTTTTTATTTTATCTGTTAAATCATGACAACTGGACTGCTGAGACTTTTCTCTAGGAATCTTTCAGAAACAGACTTTGTGGAGAAGAGAAAAAATGCTCCTTGAGATGCCCAGGTAGGTGAGTGCCCTGTGCTGACTGCAGCACCTCTGTGCCTCTGTCCTGTTGTTTTGACTTCTGTAAATAGTTCTACCTTTAATAAAATGATTTCTAACATCATTGTGTATTTTGCCTCATTTCTTATTAGATTTTAATTCTTTGTTTACTGTTCCTGTGTTGCTGTCACCCGGCCAGGACTGAGGATGTAAGTAGGAGTGACAGAAAACAGCTTATTGCAGGTTCTACTTACCACTAACACTCACAATTGTAAAGAAAAAGCAGGATTTGCAGAGTCAATCTGAAAAGTGTTGGCTCATACAGTTCAGCCACTTGTGACAGAAAAAAAGCTGCTCTACATGTACTTTTATATTCCTTGCACTCTGGAGAGACAGGAAGAACTCGAAGTAAAAACCTTAAGAGGCTTTCCCTGCTGTGGGTAAAGCCTTGGGTTCAATCCCAGCCCATTAAAATGAAGAACTCTGCCCTAGTAAAATCAGAATTAGTCTGTGAGAAATAAGATTAGCTAGAAGAGCAATTTTTTTTATTTATTCATATTACATCTCAGTTGTTAGCGCATCCCTTGTATCCTCCCATTCCTCCTTCCTTCCCATTTTCCCCTTACTCCCCTCCCCCATGATTGTGACTGAGGGGGACCTCCTCCCCCTATATATGCTCATAGGGTATCAAGTCTCTTCTTGGTAGCCTGCTGAGTGCTACCAGGCCTCACCATCCAGGGAACGTGGTCAAGTATGGGGCACCAGAGTTCATGTGAAAGTCAGTCCTCACTCTCTACTCAACCGTGGAGAACGTCCTGTCCATTGTCTGGATCTGGGTAGGGGTTTAGAGGAGCAATTTTGATCGTAATCTTTTAGAATACTACTTACTGAGACATTACATTATCTAAGTCATCCAAGGATCTTACTAAGATGCTGGTTTTTGCCAGGTGTCGTGGCACATGCCTGTAATCCCAGCACTCAGGAGACAGGGGCAGGCAGGTCTCTGAATTTGAGGCCAACCTGGTCTATAAAGAGTCCATGATAGCCAAGGCTACACAGAGAAACCCTGGCTCAAAAAAAAACAAAACTTTTTTGTTCAGGTCTGCCCAACCTGGGAATTTTTTTCTTTTCTTGGGCACATAGAATATGGTCTCCATCGTGATAGCCAGGTCAGTCCAGGCTTCATAGTGGGGCCTGTTTTAAATGTAAAACAAAAGTTACTGAAATAATATGAATAATAATTCATACATATGCAGTTCACTCACCATGAACATTAAGTGGACTTCAGCATACAGAGTTGTCCAGCTACCTCTGCTGCCTAATTTTAAGATGCTCTCTTGGTACAGCTTCAGCTCAGTTGTAGAGTTTCTGCCTAGCACTCATGAGGTTCCAGGTTCAATTGTTTTTTAAAGATTTATTTATTATTTATACTGTATTCTGTCTGCATGCCAGAAGAGGGCACCAGATCCCACTAGAAATTATTGTGAGCCACCATGTTTCTGGGAATTGAACCTAGGGCCTTGAGGAAGAACAACCAGTGCTCTTAACCTCTGAGCCATCTCTCCAGCCCCCCATCCTTCTGAAAAAGACAACCATCTCATTTAAATCCCTTTCCCCCCCCTCCCCCCCAGCCTCTGGCATTTACCGTCTGTCTTTTCAGTTGAACTGTCCAAGTTTTTTATATGTATGACTGCATATATTCTGTTGACTACTGTCATTGAGCATGTCTAGGGTTCATTCCTGCTGTAGCACTTGTTAATACTTTGTTTCTTATAGCTGAGTAGTATACCTTCAGTGGATGGGTATGTATTTTGTGTTCACCAGTTGGGTTGAGGGATGAATAATATACTGAACTTTTGTATGAGATTTTTGGGCCTATGTGTTCATTTCCCTTAGTAACATAACTAGGAGTGGAATTGTTGGATCAGATGGTAACTTCAATTTCAAGGAGTTAAAAATTGTGTTTTGGTGCTAGTGGTGGGAATTAAACCTAGACCCTGAGGCTTCCTAGGCAAGGCTCTACCACTGAGATGTATTCCCAGCCCTGCAAACCCTTTTTCTGGAAGTGGCTGTGCTATCTGAGCCTATGTCTTTAGCAACAGGAGATTCAGAATGATAGAGTGCAGACTTCATTTCAGCCCCTGTAGAGAAAAGGAACATGGACTTTACTGAAGTGAGCTGGTTAAGTCCGGGAAGTTGCCTCACAGTCTAACTCTTACTGTTCTGAGGATTATTGTTGCTGACTTTAGACTCTTGGTCTGATAGCTAGACATTTTTAGTTGAAAATGTGCTTAAAATGGTGTGCCCGGGCGTTGTGGCACACACCTTCAATTCTACCACTGGGGAGGTCTACAGAGCAAGTTCCAGGACAGCCAGGACTATACAGAGAGACCCTTTTCCTCTGGCCTCCACATGTGCCCCCCCCCACACACACACATTTGTAGTGACTTATTTTTAAATGGGTGTATCTGAGGATACTAAGCTGTTAGAGCAAAGATACTTAGATTATAAATGACAGGGTGTCCATACACTATCCACTATCCTTTAGCAAACTGCCACCGAATGAGGCAGGCAGTAGTTAGCTCGACATCCCTAGGATGCTACTTGGCTTGAACTATACACACATTTTCAACGAAAGCACTCAGCAACCTGCGACTCATCTTCAGTGAGTTGTACACATACCCATCTTCATGTAACACTTCTGCATTGCTAACCTGTACAGCTCTCTGCCAGTCCCAAGTAATTATTCCTTAGTTCAGACACATACTGGAACAAAGCAGGGACCTAGGGCAGTGGGCTGTCTGATTTAGCCTGGCCTGGTTTAGCTGAGTGAATAAATCCTTTGATACTTGTACATGCTGCTTCAGTTCTTTGAACAAGATACCAGGATCCTGGAGATGCCTGATCCACACAGAAATCCCTGTGTCAAGTCTTTAGTGTGTGAGAAGGAGCATGTAGTTATGAACAACCATGTAGTTTTAGCCTGATTATGGTGGAGCACAAACCTTTAATCCTAGACCTTGAGAAGGAGAGAATGTGGATCTCAGTGAGTTTGAGGCCAACCTGGTCTACAAAGTGAGTTCCAGGACTGCCAGAGCTACACAGGCTCTATCTCAAGAAAACCAGCGTAAGCCAGGTGGTGGTGGCGCTTGCCTTTAATCCCAGCACTTAGGAGGCAGAGGCAGAGGCAGGTGGATTGCTGTGAGTTCAAGGCCAGCCTGGTCTACAAAGAGTCCAGGTCAGCCAAGGGTACAGAGAGAAACCCTGTCTCTGGCGGGGAGGGGGGAGACCCAGCATATATGCAATGTGACAGCTTTCTTTCCCTTTGGTTTTTCGAGACTGGGTTTCTCTGTGTAGCCTTGGCTACACAGACCTCGAACTCAAAGAGATCTGCTTGCCTCTGCCTCCTGAGTGCTGGGATTAAAGGCGTGCGCCACCATGCCCGGCCTGTGGCAGTTGTTTTTAAGTTCTAAATTTAAGAGTAGGGGTTTAGGGGTGTGTTGTAGTCACTGTTCTGTTGCTTTTAAGAGACATCATGGCCAAGGCAGCTCTTTAAAAAGAAAGCAATTATCACCATGGTAGGGATCATGGCTATAGGCAGGCAGGCTGGCAGGTGCTTGAGCAGTAGTTGAGAGCTACATTATTACCTATAGGCAGAGAGATATTTTGGGCTTGGCATGGGCTTTTGAAACCTCAAAGCCTACCCTCAGTGACACTTCCTTCAAGAAGGCCACACCTAATTCTTCAATAGTGCTGTTCCCTGGTGACTGACTAAATAGTCAAATATATAACCCTATCGGGGACCAAGCCTAGGATCTTTCATATGCTGTCTACCACTAACTTGCATCCTAGCCTTCAAGAAAGTTCAAAGCCAGCCAGGGCTACATAATTCACAACCAGCCTGACCCAAATGACACTCTGTATCAGAAAATAAGTATATAAGCCTAAGTTGGTCTGTTTTTTACTTTCATCTATTTTAGCAGAAAATGGTCTTTAAACTCTAATTGTGGTTAGTAAAGGGCAGCAAGAGTCTTGAGTTTTTTCTTTAGTGACTTGTCATCAAAGTCCTGGGTGGGGCTTGTCCTCATCCTCAAAAATGTGAGATAATTTGAAGCTCAGCTATAACTCATGCTTGGAAATTGTTAGCTGGAAGATGGTCTTTATGGAGTGCTCTTCAACATGCTTTCAGTTTCTCCTCAGTTCACAACCAGTAGTTCTGGGTTTTTTGTTTGTTTGTTTGTTTTGTTTTGTTTTTGAGACAGGATTTCCTTGTGTAGCCCAGGCTGTCCTGGAACTCACAGAGGTCCATCTGCCTCTACCTCCCAAGTGCTGGGATTGCAGGTTTGCACCACCACCGCCTGGCCAGTAGTTTGTTTGGATCCCCAACACCTATGTGAAAAGCTGAGTAAGTTGGGGCTGTAGCAGCTCAGGTTAAGAATACATACTGCTCTCCCAGGCACGGGAACCAGAGTTTGATTTCCCAGCACCCATGGCAAGTAGCTTAAAACTGCTTTCAAGAGGCGCAATACTTGCCTTCTGTGGGCATTTGCACTCATGTAGTGTGCACAGGCACATAATTTAAAATAAATAGTCTTGGGGCGAAGATATGACTGAGGGGTTAGGAACACCAGCTGTTCTTCCAGGTTTAATTCCTAGTGCCCGCGTCATGGCTCACAACTGTCTAATGCCATCTTCTGATTTGCAAGATCCTATATGCATATGGAACATAAAAGCTCACATACACAAAAATATATAATAAAGTCTTATACTCTTTAAAATATTTATTTATTATTTATACAGTGGTCTTTATACAGTGTACATCTGCAGGCCAGAAGAGGGCATCAGGTTACAATATAGACAGTTGTAAGCCACCATGTGGTTGCTGGGAATTGAACTCAGGCCCTCTGGAGGAATAGTCAGTGCTCTTAACCTTTGAGCCATCTCTCCAGCCCATCTTACACTCTTTTTAGAAGTTCGAGCAAGTTAAGATGACTGGGAGCTAGAGAAATGTAGTTCAGTACTTAAGAACACTGGTGACTCAAAACTAAATCCAGTTCCAGGAGCTCTAACGCCCTCCTCTGGACTGAGGATACCAGGCATGCACATGGGACACACATATCATGCAGGCAAACACTAACAAACTCTTAGAGAAGAAAAAGATGACTCTAGATCTCTAATCTCAACACTGAGAGACAAAGGAGGACCCCTTGAACTCATGGCCAGCCAGTCTAGGCAAGTTTGGTGAGCTCCAGGTTGTGTGTGTGGAAAGGAATAGAGAAAGAACTCAACCTCTGGCTTATGCACATGTGTTCTCTCTCTCTCTCTCTCTCTCTCTCTCTCTCTCTCTCTCTCTCTCTCTTCTCTCTCTCTCTCTCTCTCTCTCTCCCCCCCCCCCCCATGTTCCTATAAGATTGGGACTTGAGAGATGGCTCAGCAATAAGAATCCTTTCTGCTCTTCCAGATGACTCAAAATTCCCAGCAGCTCACAACTTCTGGGGTTGTAACTTATAATGTTTTGGTTTTGTTTGTTTTTTGTGGGTTTTTTGATTTTTGTTTTTTATTTTTTGGTTTTTTTTTTGAGACAGGGTTTCTCTGTGTAGCCTTGGCTGTCCTGGAACTCGCTCTGTAGACCAGGCTGGCCTCCTCCTGCCTCTGCCTCCCTGAGTGCTGGGATTAAGGTGTGTGCCACCACTGCCCAGCAAGATTTTGTTTTTGTTTTTCAAGACAGAGCTTCTCTGTGTAGCCTTGGCTGTCCTAGACTCATAGACCAGGCTGGCCTCAAACTCACAGTGATCCACCCGCATCTGCCTCCCGAGTCCTGGGATTAAAGGTGTGCGCCACCATGCCCGGCCCAGCAAGATGTTTTAAAGTTCAAACTTACCCTCAGCTACATAGCTGGTCCTAGATCTTGTCTCAAAAACAAAAACATAGCTTAACAGTGATTTTGGTTTGGTCTCAGGTTTCAGTCATTTGAAGATCTGACTGACTGCAAGGTGGCTCACTCATGCCTGTCAAGTAGTGTGGGAAACTCCAGATCTGTAAGTGAGCCCTTGCACTGAGGAATCTGGCCAATCACCATCTACAAAAGCCTGCTTAGTTACAGGGCATCCAATTCATAAGGAGCCTGAGAGGGGTTAGAGTACTTATATATAAATAACTGCTTATTTTTATGTTTATATATAAACAACTGCTTATATATAAATAAAAATAGAAGCTGAATTAGAGCAGAATGGTGGTTGTGTATGCCTTGAATTCCAACGCAGAGGCAGGCAGATCTGCGAAGTTAAGGCCAGCCTGGTCTATTGAGAGAGTTCCAGGACAGCCAGGGCTACAGAGAAACCCTGACTCAAAAACAAAAAGATGAATTAGAAAAACTGTAAGAAAAGCTTATCTTTACTGAATAAATATGAAAATACACCGAACTGCAGAACAACTTGTCAGAGGATACATATATAAGAATATTAATAGAAGCCAGATGTGATGTTACACACACCTTTAACCCCAACACTTGGGAGGAAGACGGGTGAGTCTCAAGTTTCAGGACAGCCAGGGATACATAGACTCTGTCTCAAAACAACTACATATATTTGTACATATTTTGACAGACCAGGTTGATGCCACATGTGCCACCACCCTATAGTCCCAGCACTCTGGAGGCAGACACAGGATGATCAGGAGTTCTGACCTCAGCTATATGGTAGTGAGAGACCTGTTTGGGAGAAATCTTATCTCAAGAAACAAAACAAATCAAGGCCAGGGAGATGTGGTGAACAAAGTGTTAGCATGAAGACCAGAGTTGAGAGCCCCAGAACCCACCTAAAACGCTGGCCAGGACTGGTGGCTCCTTTGTCCCCACCTGTAGCCCTAGCCCTTGGTTAGGTAGAGACAGGTAAACCCTGAGGAAAGCCACTAGCTAAACTAGCCACATTCAGGGAGCTCTGAGTTCAATAAAGTGGAGAATGATTGAGGAAGACATCTGATGTCATCTTTGGATCGCCACACATAGATGTGCACTCTGACATATGCAAACATGCACACATAACAAAATGAATGTTGGCCTGGTATTGAAGGTCTTTAATCCCAACACTGGAGATAGACAGATAAATCTCTTGAGTTAGAGGCCAAGCTGGTAAGTAAGAAAAAAATATTTTTGTAAGAAAAAAATATTTGGCCGGGCATGGTGGCACATGTCTTTAGTCCCAGTCCTCTGGAGACAGGCAGATGGGTCTACATGACCTTGAAGCCAGCCTGCCCTACAGAGTGAGTTCCAGGATAGTTAGGGCTACACAGAAAAGCCCTGTCTTTAGGGGGGGACGGAGATAAAATAAAAATTGATAGTAAAATCATTAGTAAGTGTTAAAAAGTGGAGCCAGATATCTCTGAGATGACTTGTTGGGTAGAACACTTGATGGGTTTGACCACCTGCACCCACGTAAAGAAATAAAGGTAAAAAGAACAAGCTCCACGCCGGGCGGTGGTGGCGCATGCCTTTAATCCCAGCACTTGGGAGGCAGAGGCAGGTGGATCTCTGAGTTTGAGGCCATCCTGGTCTATAAAGTGAGTCCAAAACAGCCAAGGGTATACAGAGAAACCCTGTCTTGAAAAACAACAAAAACACAGCTCCATAAAGTTGTCCACTGGCCACTGCACATGCCATGATAAATGCATGTGCACCAGCATAAATAGAAGCCAAATTCCAAAAGAAGAATGGTGAACTGTTCTTTCACATAGAGTTAACCTGTGCTACATACAACATGAATTGTGCATGTGTGCTTGTTAGTTTTTGTCAACTTGACACAAATTTGAGTCACCTGGGAAGAGGAGATCTCAGTTGAGGAACTGCCTCCATCAGATTGATCTGTGGGCAAGGCTGTGGGACTTTGTCTTTTTTTAATGATTCATATGGGAGGGCCTAGCCCACTCTGGGCAGTGCTACCCCCAGGCAGGCAGCCTGGTGCATATAAAAAAGGAAACGGGCTGGACAAATGGTTCAGAGGGTAAGAGCTCCTGTTCTTTCAAAGGATTTAAGTCTGATTCCCAGCACTCACATAGCAGTTTACAACTGCTCATAAACCCCCCCACACACACACACACACACTCAAAAAAAGAAATGTGAGTCAAGCCAGTAAGCAGAACTCCTCCCTAAGTCTGCTTCAGTTCCTGCCTCTAGGTTCCTGTCCTGGCTTCCCTCAGTGAATGCTTAACCTGCAAGTGTTAGCTGAGGTAAACCTTTTCCTTCCCAAGTTGCTTTTGATCATGGTGTTTACCAAGCAACAGGGGCACTGTATGTTCCCAGAGATAAACCCATGGCTTCCTGAATGCTATACAAGCACCATACTGTGCTGTTCATCTACCATTGGCTTTAAATGACTGAGCTCACTACAGTCATTTTAAATATATGAAAGTAGAGCTGGCGGGCTGGAGAGATGGCTCAGTGGTTAAGAGAGCCACCTGCTCTTCCTGAGGTCCTGAGTTCAATTCCCAGCAAGGTTCACAACCATCTATAATGTGATCTGATGCCCTCTTCTGACCTGCAGGTGTACATGCAGGCAGAACACTCTATATATAACAAATATTTTTTTAAAAAAGAAAAGAAAAAAGTAGAGCTGGGAATGCCAGCATACCTGAGGACCCCATACTAGGTGAATGTGTTTTGAGACAGGATTTCTTTTGTAGTTCTGGCTGTCCTGGACTCGCTTTGTAGACCAGGCTGGCCTCGAGCTCACAGAGATTCGCCTGACTCTGCCTCCTGAGTGCTGGGATTACAGGCGTGCACCACCATGCCCAGCCACTGGGTGAATCTTATAATCAATAGTGACCAAGCATTCCAACAAAAGTAACAGTATGATTCCACACGGATCAGAAAACTATAAAGCAAAGCCAGGAAGTGGTCTCTATCCAAGGCAGGCTGACCAAGGCATATGATGTAGAAAGAGAACTCCAGGGCTTGCCTTTTGTCAACGTGGTGTTTTTATAGGTTTTTGTTTTAAATGACTCACAAGTTTCATACAAGTCATTGGGCACTACATTTTTAGAGCATTTAAAACTGAGCTATAAGGCAACCTGTGATACAGCTCAAAGGTAGCCCTTGCCTTACATGCCTACAGTCCTGGGTTTAGTCTCCAGCATCACAAGAGAAAACAACAACAAAAAAAGTTTTAGCCTCGTGAATTTTTTTGTCAGAAATTATTAACCTCAGAGTTTCAGCAAAATGACCAGAACCCTTGCAGTATTGTAGAGGGCAACCTATTGAACCATCCAGTGCCACGTGGCTGTGTTACAGCAGGTGTAAGCTATATAAGCACACACAGAGTGTTATAGCGGTGTCCTTGAAATGCACAATCATGTGCTGAGATTCAGGGCTTGCATCATCCCCAGTCCCCTCTGCCTAGTTTAGGAAGGGCACAGTCAATGTATGGGCCACTGATGTCACAGGCAGGTGTTACAAAGGACAGCTGCCTAGAGAGGAGGGAGCAGATGATGCTTACGAAAGGCTAGACTCACAAAGCAAGTTCCAGGACAGCCAAGGCCACACAGAGAGACCCTGCTCCAAAAAACCGCACACACACACACACACGGCACGGCAAGACTCAAAAAGGAAGGATTTCCATAACTCACAGCAGACACCAGAATTAGGCCTTAATTGAAGACAATGGTTCTCAACCATCCAAATGCTGCGATCCTTTCCTCAAGCTATGGGGATCTCCAACCAAAATAAAACTATTTTTGTTGCTACTTCATAATCGTAATCTTGCTACTATTATGAACTGCAATGTAATATTTGTTTTCTGGTGGTCTTAGGCGACAACTGTGAAAGGGTTGTTCCGAACCCCCCCCCCCAAAGAGGTCATGATCCACAGATTGAGAACCACTGGTTTAAGGGCTCAGTCCTCCCTTTAGTTATAGTTTTAGTTAGAAGTCTGAAAATGGAAGAATCCTTCAGTTTCTAAGAAAAATTGTTCTATAGTAAGATTTCCCTTTAAACTGGGCATGGTGGTATATGCCTTTAATCCCAGCACTCAGGAGGCAGAGGCAGGTGGATCTGTGTGAATTTGAGGCCAGCCTACTCTACAAAGTGAGTCCAGGACAGCCAAAGCTACACAGAGAAACCCTGTATTGGAAAGGAGGAGATGGTGGAGGCTGGGGCCCAGGTGGAGTAATTGCCTAGAACAACGCCCAGGCCATGGATTTGATCCCCAGCACTGAAAAAAAAAAAAAAAAAAAAAAAAAGAATTTAATTAGCTGCATGTAGACAGTGTGTTTTTAACTAGAGTGCCAGCACTTGGGTTGCCAGTGAACAGAAACAGGAATTGAGTCTTTAGCCCTCTATTCAGAGAACCAGGGATCGGGGCGGGGCGTGGTGGCACACAGGTTTAATCCCAGCACTTGGAAGGCAGAGGCAGGTGGATTGCTGAGTTCGAGGCCAGCTTGGTCTACAAATCAAGTCCTGGACAGCCAAGGATAATACATACAGACCCTGTCTCAAAAAAACAATAAATACATAAATAAACAAACAAACAGAGAACCAGGGATCTGAGAAGGCAGTTGGTCATCACAGCTTAGCATGTCACCATGGGCCAAAGATTTTATGGAGGAAATGAAGGCAGTCGGTCATTTTAGAGCTTGGAGTCGCCCCTCTGCTCAGGCAGCCAGTCACATACCTTAGTCTTGTGAGTCCGAGCCTCTCTCAGGAGCATCCTTGTCACTCTTCATCATTTTCTGAACTCTGGGGCTCAATTATTTCTTGAAATATGGAATCTAAAGGCTGGGAGTGGTGGCACACTTGGGAGGCAGAGGCAGTCAGATCGCTGTGAGTTCAAGGCCAGCCTTCTCTACAAGGTGAGTCCAGGACATCCATGGCTAACACAGAGAAACCCTGTATTGGGGGCCGGGGGTGGGTAGGAACCAAAACAGACAACAACAGCAAATAAGAAATACAGAGTCTAGTTTATATCTGCCAGTGTCAATCCTGCACTCCAGCTGCTGACAGGAAGGAGGGTAGCTCAGAGCAGACACACCATGGACACTTTGGATTAAGCTAATTAATAACATGGGCATGCAGGTGCTCTCTCTCTCTCTCTCTCTCTCTCTCTCTCTCTCTCTCTCTCTCTCACACACACACACACACACACACACACACACACACACACACACACACACACACACACACGTCTTTCTACAATATGGAATAGGAAAGATCACCTATCTATCCTCTATTGCCTATCAAATGGAAGGCAAAATCAAATGGGGCGGGAGCAGTATAGTGACTAATCCTGGATCCCAAGACCTATTGTATGGTAGATTTTCCTTCCAAATATTTGTTGTATGATGAGAAACACTGAGGAAAAAGAAACATTCTCCAAAAAAGAGAGACAAATTGGATAGGAGAGACACATTAGACCGTTTCCTATCCTGACCACCAGGAGGAGACATTTACAAAGGTTACAAATTCCTAGACCAAAGTTGAAACCACCTGTTTGACATTCACAGAAAATAGGTGTCTTCAAATTTCAAAGATTTCTCTGAGGTCCTATCTCCACCTTGATGTTCAGCATTTTGAACTCTGTATGAAAGAGAGTGAGCACGAAGCCTGAAATGTTCCAACTGTACATTACTGCCTGCGGGGCCTTAACTAATAGGTCTTGAACACTTAAAAACTGCCTCCTGGGCTGTGCCTATGGCTTAGTTCATAGAGGGATTGCATATCATGCACTAGGTCCCGGGTTCAATCACCACTCTGTGTAAACCCTTCATAATGGCATACAACTGCAATTCCAGAACTTGGGAGGCAGAGGCAGGAGGGATCAGAAGTTCAAGGTCATCCTTAATTACTTAATTACTGACTGCTTCTACAAGAGACCCTGTCTCAAAAAGGAAGAAAACAAACCCTGTCTTTCTTGGTTAGGCTCAGTGGTAGAAGCCTTGTGTGGCATGAACCTAGCACCACAAAGCCTCCAATTTACACACACAGAGTTTTATTTCTATTTTGAGAAATTAGCTACCTGGCTAAAAGTCACTTTTCTTTCTTCCTTTCTTTCTTTGTTTCTTTCTTTGTTTCTTTCTTTTTCTTCTTGAGAAAAGGTTTCTCTGTGTGGCCCTAGCTGTCCTGGAACTCACTCTGTAGACCAGGCTGGCCTCGAACTCAGAGCTCTACCTGCCTCTGCTTCTCAAGTGCTGAGATTAAAGGTGTGTGTCACCACCACCTCGCTAAAAGTCACCTTTTAATTCTACTCTATGCTATGAGTGTTTATTTTATTTTACATAAACACATGCATATGTGATGCAAAAATGGGGTACTTAAAAATTCCTGAGTTCCTCTTAGCAGCAAGACATGTTTCAACAATTTAAGTACAATTCAATCAAAAGAAACACTTTCCATATATATATATATATTTTTTTTTTTTTGAAGCTCTTGGCCCAGAGCTCCTAAAGACTTGGAAGATCTCAGTGATAGTGTCTTGTTCTTAAGAAATCTCTTTTTCAGGCCAGGTGTGGTGGCACACGCCTGTACTCCTAGCACTCAGGAGGAGAGATAAGCAGATCGATGTGAGTTCGAGGCCAGACTGATCTACAAAGTGAGTCCAGGACAGCCAAGGCTACACAGAGAAACCT